>NC_036465.1:29597826-29757826 GCF_002775205.1 Xiphophorus maculatus | reverse complement strand
CTGCTGAGCCGCCTTCTTCTGTCTACTTTCCTCACCTCGATATCCAGGAAGAACACCTTGCCTTTCAGCCCTGTCCATTTCCCTCTTCTTTTTCTCTTTGCGTTTATGTCTGGCAGCCAATTCATCAGCCAGAGGGTTTTGCGTTGGAGTTTTCTGTTGCTGCTGTATTTTATGTGACAATGTGGCAGTCTCATCCTCGTAAAACATGTCACAATGCTTTTTCTGTAAAAGAACATCACATTTCTTCAGTACGTCCTCTAAACTGTAATCACCAGATTTCTTTTTTTCTTTGGTACGCAGAGTCTCATTCTGTCTCAAAAATTTCCGGCATTGCTCTTTCTTCCGTCTCCTCGTCTCAATTTCCTCAGTTTGATGGAGTCTATCTGACTCAATCATGGCAGCCCTGTATTGCCTTTCAAGTTTAGCTTGTTTCTCCTCCTTCTGTTGTTTATATAGAATTTGAGCATCCCAGGTATCAGTCAGAGACTGTTTTATTTCATCTTTCTGCTTCCTTTCTCTTTCCTCTTGCAACTTCTGGAGTAACTGCTGATTGGCCCTCTCTGCACAACGCTTGTTCTCCAGAAGAATGTATTTGGCAGCTTCTTTCCTCTTTATTTCGTCTAGATTGTCGTAAACAATCTTCTTACAATCTTGTTGAGAAAGAACCTTTACAGGAAGCCTCATCTCACGCTGGTTTTGAAACACAGATATAGAAGGAAAGTCTTCATTTGTCTCCCGCATAGCCATTTCTTTAGAAAACATGTTCTCCTCTAAAGTGTCTTTTGCAACTTCTTTTTTCTTCAGGTCCTGTATGATGGGTTTCTGTTCTTTTTTACATGACAAAGGCTTCTTAAACTGTTTGTCATGTTTGTCTTTCCCAGTAACCTCATTGCAATTAGCTGTGGACACAGCTCTTTGTCTCATTTTTCGTTCATGTTCTGCATTTTTTGTATATATCGTCCAGTATGAAACAACGGTGTTTGAAGATTCTTCCTGCTCTCGAAGTCGCAAAGCTTGGTACAGTTCTTCATTTGGTTGTATCTTCTTTGTCCTTACCGTAGGAATAATAATCTTGGGTAAACGAGGGGAGTCCATCTTCCGTTTCTGTCTCACGGTGCAAAGAGAACAATTCACTATAAATCCGCTGGGTTCTGCAGGTCTGGCTCTAGAACACAAGTGACAAACTATTTAAGAGGTTTCAGAGCTGATGTCATAGACCTATGACACAAAGCATCTGATCCTAATGACATCATCAGTTAGGTAGAAGTGTAACATTAGTTGCTATTGCTATGGTAACCAGGAAAAGCTCTGAAGTGATTCACACCTTCTAGTAAAGGAGATGTCTCAAACCATTAAAACATTTCCAAATAAATTCATTCATATTAAGACAAATGAAACTTTCCCCAACAATTTAGACTAGGTTCTGCCAATGTGGCTGTAATTTAAATAGGCTTAACAATGCAAAACACAATCACCTGGTTTCCCATTAAATCTACTCAACAGTGTTTTCCTCATCAAAAGACATTTTTGATGAGAAAAAGTGTTGGATGAACTCAGGTTAAACTGTCTCTCATTTAGACATCTTTAGCGCTTTGTTCCTTTATCTCATTTTATTTTGTATGACACATGACTTCCAGTTTTTGATTTGATGTTATTTTATTTTTATTTTGCTCTATATATGTTGTAGAATGGCAGCTTAACGGCAGAAAGGAACAGAAGATTAGCGGCCCTATTGATAGAGGCACAAGGTATGTTTCTTTTGTAAATGAGGATGGTTCTAATTTTTTAATCGATTGAAATGGTGAATTTGTTGTATATAAACACTAGGGCATAGTTTTGAATTAGAGTTGATATTTTTAGAGGTGAACATTATTTTTAGTTGAAACGTTCTGGTTGTAAGAGTGTGTTTTTGTAGCTTACACTGCCCTTTTTGTGTGTGTGTGTGTGTGTGTTTGTGCATACAGCTATTACAGTGAAACTCAGGATTTACTTCCAATAAACAATCCTTCATTTGGGGCTGGGGGTGTTGCACACTTTTTTTTTTATCTTTAATCCTATTAGGCGTGTGCTGCTGTTCATGCCTGTATATATGTGTGGCCCAGTGTAGACAAATGAGCCAAACACATTCAACTGAAAAACGGAAGTGGGTTTTATTCCTGACTGTCCTCAGATGGAACAGTATTAATTTTGGTTTGATTTGTATGGCAGCGCATTGCTATCACACAGAAAAAAAAATATTTTGACTGCTATCACGCAATAGCGTGATACTTATCTTAGACGTGATACGTATCTTGTTTAAACGTGATAATTGTGTGTCCAGGAAGTGGCGGAAATTCAATGTTGAACTTTAGAGTATGGAGCATTATTATCATCGCAGATACAAGAGCTTTACTGTTCATTTTAGGCTGCTTTCAAACATCAGTGTTAGCATAGCTGGCACGTGTCATTCTTTGGTATTCCTAGGCCTGTCACAATAACAAATTTTGCTCAACGATCAATTGTCTCAAAAATTATTGCGATAAACGATAATATTGTTTGAAGACCTTTTTACACTGATGTAATGGAAATGACGTAATAATGCATGCGATTTCCTGCCAAAGTTAGATACGCTTTAATTTCAAAAGAACACTAAACACTGGAACTGATAAACAAAATAAACAAAACAACCAAAAATAAAATGGATTCTCAGTCTCCATTAACAAAAAATTTACTTGAAAAAAAACTAAACAACATAAAGCCAAAGTGGAAATAAATACTGCATTCAACCAAAAGAGTGCAGATTATGAAGTCTGTATACTATGTTGCCCTTCAGTAATAATTAGATTTAAATAGAGAAAATGGGCACATCGACTACCTGATGCAATAATTCACACTACAAGGTTTTTTTACCCCTATTTTTCCCCTTAAGACAATGTTAGAACGCCGGCCGTTCTAACATTGTCGCTTACGATTTCGTAACCGATCATCCTGTAGTGTTTGGTGTGTTACGGTAGATCAGGGGGCTCAATACGTCGATCACTGGAAGGTTTTGAGTTGATCTCGACAGTTGGTGACAAACTGAACACCGCCAGGACGATGAGACCAGAACTTCCTCTTCTGACACGTTTATCAAAATATTCACTAAGGTCCTAAACGTTTGTAGCTTCATTAAAGAATTATATCAACAAATAATAATCAACAAAACCTGTTAAAATTTATATTCTCAGTAATTATTGTTTCAACAACGTGTTGCGCAATTCAGTGCGTTTCAGTTCCATTAGCAAAATAAAAAGCGACTCAAAGACCAACTGACTAGCAGAGCAGGAGTTTACATTAGCTAATCAACCAATAATCGAGAAATAAATATCAAGCCTGGAAACTTGACATCGTAACGGACTGAATGTTATGTTTTTAACGTCGTACCTCCGCTTGCGGGGCGCAGGCGGTTGCCACGGCAACGGGCGTGCTTAACGACAAAAGAGAGAGAGTGTGTAAAACGGTAGGAGAATCTCACTGAGGAGGAAATATACTGCATTAAGTTTTCTATCACTTTATTATTTCTGCTATAACTGATGTATATTCGCATATAAAATAAGTCAATAAAGTTTAATTTACAATTTTTATGTCTTCCTGTCATGAGAGGTAGATCTCAGCCGGCTGGTGAGAGAAAAAGTAGATCTTGGTCTAGAAAAGTTTGAGCACCCTGCGGTAGATCGTCGTTGCCGCTCCGATCTAAATCAGGGGTTTTCACCGACTGGGAGCTTTAACTCAGCCTGTTGAATGTGACAGGCAGCCAATCAGAAAGAGTGGATTCTACTCGGTGCTTTCTGAGGGGAAATTACGTCGGGGAATCCCAAACAACTGACACGGCGCATCCCGAAGTCCAGCGGACATCGGAGATGATATGTGGAAACAACATTAATGTTTATTCAACATTTTGTGCAAATAATGCAGAAATGACAAGAGGAGGAGTTGGAGCTAAATTGCTACTGCAGTTGTTAAACCCGGTAACTTTTCAGCTGTTCTTCGTTAACGTGACATAAATAGGTTCTAATGATTTTCATTCAGTCAGGACTTTACGCTGACACTAGCCACATGCATTGCAGGTAGATTGTAGTAAAGCATTGATTAATGCCTGGTTTTAAAATTAGTTCACTGAACTTGTAGCCATTATTTTGTGCCCATTGTTGGACACCACGTGGCAGGAACGAACCGTTATACCTAGGATTTCTGTCGGCTAATAATGTGTTGTCTCTCGGGTTTCGAAAATGGGCAGCTCTAAGATCGTGTAGTGTCCGCTGGGCTTTACACTAAGGAAATGAGGAAGGGAGGAGTCAGTGGAGAGCACCGGAGTTGAGCCTTTTTTCATTTAGTGTCATTAACAGAAAGAGATGATAGTGCCGATAATTAAAATGACGTTGATAGTTTTAATTTATCGTACCATTAATTGATTTATCGTTTATCGCGACAGGCCTAATCATAGTATTAATTATTACCGCAATTAACTATGAAAACTCAACTTTCATGATTGAAAATTTTCATAATTTTCAATTTAATATGTGTCTGGGCTGAGGCCACGTTTCATAAACACTGTGACTTTAAACAGATCAAATGCTGTTTAAAAGTTTATCATCCAAGGTTATTTAACATGTTAATGGCTGTGTAGGGATGAACTCCTGTAGCAGTCTGTATTACTGCAGATCTGAAGAAGCCTCTGACTGAAGACACTGTTGTATGATAGTTTGATGATGAGGATGCTCCAGGTTGTTCATAATGTTCATCATTTGGTAAAGAATCTCCACACGTCCCGTTACGACGGTTGGAAGAGATGATTTGAACTTCCTCCTCCTCCTCCTGGATAAACGGCGTAACAGCAGGTACAGTACCATCAGTGAGTCCACCTCTGCTGTTTCTCTTCCTATTTCATCTTTGTGTGTGGTCAGAACATTGGCTCCATTGTGTCCTCAAAAATTACTTTTTTGTTTTTGGGTGGGGTGGGGGGCAGTTTTAGAAATTCAAGCATTCCCCATGATAGTTAAACTACATCCAGAATATGTCGGATTGTTGATGAA
Source organism: Xiphophorus maculatus (assembly GCF_002775205.1). NCBI lineage: Eukaryota > Metazoa > Chordata > Actinopteri > Cyprinodontiformes > Poeciliidae > Xiphophorus > Xiphophorus maculatus. Next base: position 29,752,775 of record NC_036465.1, on the reverse strand, counting down.
TTTTTATTTCTCTGGAGGCATAGTTACAGATTTATTGTTCAAACTTTGGTCCAACTTAACCAAAATCTAGATTCTTTTTTAAACGAATACAATTGTCTGTTTAGTCATGTTTTCAATATCTTTACAGTGACTATTCATGGTTCAGATTTTGGGGTTCAATATTTGCAGATATTTCCATAGAATGCTATTTCAAATTATTTGTGAAAACCACAAATATTTTTTTTCTGTAAAGCCCAACTAAGTTATTATGAAGAAAATGCAGCTAGAGAAGTTGAAATGTCTTGATGCAACGCTGCTTAGCAAACAATTGGCTGTCGATTACAAAACTGTCAATCCAAGAGCACCGTTAAATTACACAGTATTGATCGTAAACTTCAAAGTGGAAATACGGAAGACTGGATGTTAGCTTCTGTGGTAGTGTCAACATGGCTTCCACTGTGTGTATTAATGCATATTAAGGTATATTTGATGTTTGAACTATTAAGACGCAGTTACAAGTGTTTTATGAAGGGGTCTCAAGTATTTATAGATTTTAGCCATTCGCAGACAACTCTGGTTCTTAACACCCACAAATCCTGGAGGTTCACTGCATACCAAAAACACATTAACATATCCTTAACTATCATATTAAAAGTGGATTTTACATCAAATATCATTTTCTAAGTCAATTTGAGGATTTAGCTAGAATATTTATCTGGACATCAGTACAGGCTGGTGAAATTGTCAGATATTTAATAGTGATGATATCATATTCTCCAATAAGGAACGTTACCCTTTGACTGATTAAAAAACGTTACAAGTCAGTTAACTGAAAATTATTTTAATCACTAAAAAGAAAAAATTATTTTTTCTTTTTCTTTCGAAAAATATTTATTGGTACTGTAAGCATTTTAAAAAATTTACATTTTTTTCAATTATACAGAAATTTTCAAGAACTTACAAATTCATCAGTTTAGACTAAAAGAAGCTAAGAACAAGAGTATAAAATACAAAATCTCTGTGTATTAAAAGTTGAGCAGGACCGGGGTGACTCCTTCCAAAGTCCGGAGCCGTCCCGACCTTCCAAACAGCGCTGGTGCTCAGAGGGGAAGCCTGCCCTGAAGCTCCTTCCCTCCTGCCTCACCCGGAGGGCCAGGCCGCCGCTGCTTGGACCTCTGTTCGTGGAGCGCCGGCTCCTTCGTCCACGGAGGCGCAGGCGATTCTCCTTGGTGGCTGTGTCCTTGGCGCGCCACCTGCAGCCCTTGATGTTCCTCTTTTTGCTGCCACCATCCGGATCACAGCCACGGGGGGCATCTGCCTGCGCCTGCTCACCAGCAAGTTTCTGGAGGTCCAAATGGCGTCTTTTATGGTGGCTAGGGTGAGCCACATCTCAGCGAAGTCCTTTTTCGTTATTTTCTGCTGGCTCACCCCGTACAGCACTAGCTGCCCATGGAGGACCTCCCTTGCTGGCAAGTGTGGGAATTGGAAGGAGCCGGCCTTCGCCCACAGGTCCACAGCAGCGCTGCACTCCCACAGCAGGTGCCTCACCGACTCCGGCGCGCCACAACCGGGTCGGGGGCAGATGGACGTTGCAGACATGCCGCGGGAGTGCATAACGGCTCTGACCGGCAGGATCCCATGAGCCACCATCCATGACAGGTCCTGGAGTCTGTTTGAAAGGACGGGATGGCTCACGTTGCGCCAAACTGTGGAGGCGTCACCATACAGGAGGCCGAGCACTGGAGTCACTGATTCCCGGTCCTGCACAACAGAAATAATAAAACAATGATTTGTTAAAATCTTGCTCTACTCTCCTTCCAGTTTAAAATGTTCTAAAAATTTCCGTATAAAAACATATGCAGGAGGAAGGTTAAAAGCTACTGGAGTTCTAAAATCAATTTTTATCATTTTTAATTTTCTAAGATAGGACCCACACCAGAATCTGGTCATCTTGTTTGTTTTGTTATTGCTGGAAAGGTTCATGGCTTGTTTCAGGTGAGTGCTCATATAGTGGCTACCTAAAAACAAGTGAAGGTCTGGGACTCCTTTTCCTCCTTTTTCTTTAGGTTTGTACATAATTTCTCTTTTTAACCTTTCCCATTTGGAGTTCCATATGAAATAAAAAAATGGCTCGTTGTAGTTCTAAAAACACTCTCTTAGGAGGGATAAAAACAGCACTGGTGAGTAAAAACACTGGTAAAATCACAGCTTTAACTATTAAAATCTTTCCTTCTATTGTGAGGTTCCTCATCCCCCAGAATCCCAGTCGCTGTTTTACTCTTCTTGTTATTTCAGTCCAGTTTGTCTTTCCTTCTCCATGTTTGTCAAATTTTACTCCCAGTATTTTTTGTTCTTCTTCCGTTACTTGAAACTCACATCCTAATTTTTCATTCTTTCCATGGTCCATAAAATTTTTTCTTTGTTTAATTTTGACCCTGATGCTTTCCCAAACCAATCGGTTAATTGAAAAATCCTATCTATTGATAAAAGATCTGTACATAAAATGTTAAAATCATCCATGTATAAAAGACATTTCGCTACCTGCCCTCCACTCCCCGGTATCGTTACACCTAAAATCTGTGGGTCCCTTCTCAAGATCTGCGCCAGCGGCTCGACGCAGGGCACATAGAGAAGGGCGGATAACGGACAACCCTGACGGACACCGCAGTTCACTTTCACTGCTTTTGTCAGAAACCCGTTAACCATAAATCTGCTGGAGATTTCTCGGTACAGCAGTCCCACCCACGCTACGAACCTCCCAGGAAAACCCATTTTTTGCAGTACCTGGAAGAGGTACTGGTGCGAGACCCGATCAAACGCTTTCTCGAAATCTAGATTTAGGACTATCAGCCGAATGTTTCTGTCTCTCGCAAAACAGATGGTGTCTCGGATCAGTGTCAGGCTGTCCGTGATCCTCCTTCCCGGGACGGCGCAGGCTTGATCCAGGTGGATTAGATCCCCCAACACTCGACGCATCCTGGTTGCTAAAAGTCTACTAAAAATCTTACAATCAACTGTCAGCTATTTTCAGATTTTTGCAGAGATATTCAGTCAGATTCAAGTCTGGATTATGAATTGGGCAGAATTGAGTTTTTAAATATAAAAAAATAGTAGAGAAGCTGGTCCTCGACCAGCCCCGAGCCAAGTGTCTTGATTTTTGATTTGCTTCTCCTCCTTTTCGTGTAGTGCCTGCGTTCTGCCTGCGGCTAGCTCCTCCGAGCCTTCCTGCGCTGGTTCAAACCAGCCTCCGGACTGCCTTCCAAGGCCCGAGCTCCTCCATCGCCAGCCACCAGAGCCGCCGACTACCCTCCACAAGCTGCCAGAGTAGTTAGCTACCCTCCACATGCCCGTGCATATACCTGTGCAGTCTGCCAGCATTCTAGGTCCTCCTAGAACCGGGGGGGACGTGTCCCCCACAATATTGGAGGCAGGCACATTTGTCCCTCCTAATAATTTCACAGCAGTTGTGAAAAATATTTGATTTTGAAATTTTACTGCTAACTTTGTCTAAAAACATAGCTACTCTAGCCACAATGTTCTATTTCATCACAAGGAAATGAAACAGCAGCAAAATTTGCCTTTTTTGTTGTTGCTTAAAGTTTAATGTCACTGTGAGCAATGGCCACACAACACCTGATAATACTGATCACTTAACATGTGAATTATATTGTATTATATTATATTAGATATTCAGGAGAATAGCAGTGCTAGAATAGTGATGCTGTTGAAGAAAGGTGAAGAGACCGAGGAAGCTCTGGTGAGGTCTTCAATTAGTTTATTGAATATTAACTGGTTTTAATTTTTAAATAAACTAAACTATTTTATTATGAGAAGAGCAGGTCAGGGATAGTTTGTGTGTATACGTTTCTGTGAGGCTGCTTATCTAAGCATTATAGTTTTCTCTACATTCTTCCTGCTAAGATATGGGGGAATTTTTCTGCCATAATTTGAGAGTCAATATTTTCAATTTGAAAGCAGGATTACATGTCTTTTTTTGTCAAAATGTGTAATGTTTGTACACCAACCTTTGTTCTTGTGCTCTCACAGAACTCTGCTCATCAACGAAACATTCTCTGCTTGCTTTTTGAACAAAGATGTAAGTGTTGTACTGGGTGCATTTGTTTCCTTCTAGTGGGTGTGCCTGTGTGGCTACTACTGATAGCCAATATTAAAGAGCACACATTTTCAGGTTGGCTTGATATCATGTCATGACTATGTTGTAACACAGTTGATCAGAATACTGTTAGCATCTGCTGGTGGGCATTTAGTTTAACATGGAGCAGAAAGCGCAAGCTGTTTCTTCCTACATCTGATGAGTGGTTCAGGTTGCTACAATTGAAAGTAGCCATATTCACCCATACACAGGCTCACCTGTGCTTGAAGGAAACAAATGCATCCAGTACACTTTTTTTCTATTCACTGAGAGGCTGCCAGGTGATGGTGCCTTTTTGCTCCAAAAGCAAGCAGAAAGTTTTGCGTATGCTAGCATAGAGTTTTGCAGGAGCTTGAGGAGCAAAGTTGGAGACCAAACACTACAAGTTTTGAGACAAAATACATGAAGTCCTGCTCTAGGTTCCTCTCACAGTCAGGTTAATTGGGTTTTCTAAATTTCTCGTTTGGTGTGAGTGTGCATGGTTGTGTTTCCTGTCTGTGATGCCCTGCAACAGACTTGTCCAGGGTGTACTGTGCCTGTTGCTAATTGGCTGCTGCAGATAGGCACCAGCAGCATTCCTGATCCTAGTGGGATAAAGGTGTAAGAGAATGAATGGATTAAATTAAACGCAAAGAGAAAAAGAAGAGGGAAATGGACAGGACTGAAAGGCAAGGGGTTCTTCCTGGATATCGAGGTGAGGAAAGTAGACAGAAGAAGGCGGCTCAGCAGAACCTGAAGACACAAAACTTTACTGAGCCAGAAAGAGCTGTTCATCATCAATCGGCCGTTCTAGATCGTGACAGTCACTGTGACATTGCTGATAACAACACAAGTCTTGAAATGCGTAAACAAATTGTGTACGACCAACTTTCACTTATAAAGAAAAAAGAAGATATGAAAAGGACTTCTATGGAGGAAAAGTTAATGGAAGACATTAAACATCGGGAAGCTGCAGAGCAGAAACTTGAAAAACTGGAGAAGGAGAAAAAAGCTGCAGCTAACATTTGTCTGATTGATTCGTGGGGTTCCCAGATACGACGCAAACAGCAGGAGAAAAAGGAACTTCGTGAGGCTGAGAGGAGAGAGATGCTGTCCTTAATTGAGCTGGACAGAGTGTGTGGAGGTGAAAGTAGAAAAATCAGCCATCAGAAATGCAAACAGCCTGTTCAGGGGACTCTGCCAGCAGCAAGACCAGGGAGAAGCAGCTCCAAGATCTGTGCGGGAAAAACCAGCAATGCTTGCAGATCTTCACCGAGTCGTCAGAAGGTTAGCAGTACCACGTCTGTCAGACTTCCCTCACTGGACTCCAGCTCTATACACCTCCCTGAGGATTGCCAAGAGACTGAGAATGACATTGTAAAACTCCCATCCATTCCCATACAAAATGAATAATTGTTTCTCAGCTGGCCAAGGAATGCGAGGGGATTCCCCTGGAGCTGAGGAGAGGGAAGTCTGGGCCTCCATACTTAGGCTTCCGCCCCCACGACCCGACGAGCAGAAGACAATGGATGGATGGATGGACGGATGGATGGATGGCTCTTCAAACCAGTCTTTCCTTTTGTCTTCTGCCTGTCTGTGAAAACAGCAGCTATCACTTTTCGTTTACATAACATCTTTGTAAGATTGTTAGCTACGTCAGACATATGAGGCCTTATCTTTGAAGGTAGCATACACGGTATTAGTAAGTTTAAGTTATTGTTAGTCATTTTAACAAAAGGTTTTCTCTGGGTGCTCCAGTTTTCCTACAAAAACGACAGACAGACAGACAGACAGACAGACAGATAGATGTGAGGCCTTTTAATTGTTATAATTAAAAAGCCTCAAACTTTTTATTATGACATTAAAAGTGTCACTTTTAATGACACTTTTAATGTCATCATTATACATATATATGTAGACATATATACATATAACTCTTTCCAATTCAATATATATATATATATATATATAGAGAGAGAGAGAGAGAGAGATTTATATGTATGTGTATAAACACATATCACTCTTTCCAATTCAATATATATATATATATATATATATATATATATATATATATATATATATATATATATATATATATATATATAACAAACAAAGGGTCCAGTCCCACCCAACTACCGACCAATAACCTGCCTCTCCACAACATGGAAGCTCATGTCAGGCATCATAGCGGCCAAGATAAGCAAACACATGGATAAACACATGAGCACGGCACAGAAAGGTATCGGTGTAAAGAGCAGAGGAGCCAAACACCAACTCCTCGTAGACCGCACAGTTGCCCGAGACTGCAAAACCCGACACACCAACCTGTGCATGGCTTGGATTGATTACAAGAAAGCCTATGACTCAATGCCGCATACTTGGATCATTGAATGCTTAGAGATGTATAACATCAACAGGACTCTGAGAGCCTTCATTGCAAACTCGATGAAGCTGTGGAAAACCACCCTTGAAGCCAACTGCAAACCACTTGCACAAGTGTCCATCAAATGTGGCATATACCAAGGAGATGCTCTGTCCCCGCTACTGTTCTGCATAGGCCTGAACCCTCTCAGCCAAATTATCAACAAGACTGGCTACGGATACCGACTCAAAAATGGGGCCAACATCAGTCACCTTCTCTACATGGATGACATCAAGCTGTATGCCAAGAGTGAGCGAGACATCGACTCACTGATCCACACCACCAGGATCTACAGCACGGACATTGGGATGTCATTCGGACTAGAGAAATGTGGTCGGCTGATCACAAAGAGGGGGAAGGTCATCCGCACAGAAGGGGTCTCACTCCCAGAAGGAACAATAGCAGACATAGAGGACAGTTACAAGTACCTAGGTATACCACAAGCAAATGGCAACCTCGATGAGGTCACAAGGAAAGGAGCCACAGCTAAATACCTCCAACGAATAAGGCAAGTCCTGAGAAGCCAGCTCAATGGCAAGAACAAAGTCCGCGCAATAAACAGCTATGCCCTGCCAGTAATCAGATACCCTGCTGGAATAATTAGCTGGCCAAAGGAGGAGATAAAAGCCACTGATATTAAGACTAGAAAACTACTAACAATGCATGGAGGATTCCATCCCAAATCCAGCACCCTGAGACTGTACACGAGCCGCAAGGAAGGAGGCAGAGGACTAGTGAGTGTGAGAACCACAGTCCAGGACGAAACAACTAAGATCCATAAATACATCGGGGACAAAGCCTCAACAGACAATGTGCTCAGTGAATATCTCAGACAACAGGGAACGGAGGTTGAGGTGCCAGAGATACCATCATGGCAGGACAAGCCCCTACATGGGATGTACCACCAGCAAATAATCCAAGTGGCTGATATCAGTAAATCCTACCAATGGCTGGAAAAAGCTGGACTCAAGGACAGCACAGAGGCCCTCATCCTGGCCGCCCAGGAACAGGCCCTAAACACCAGAGCAATAGAGGCCCAGATATACCACACCAGACAAGACCCAAGGTGTAGGTTGTGCAAGGAGGCCCCTGAGACAGTCCAGCACATAACAGCAGGGTGCAAGATACTGGCAGGGAAAGCGTACATGGAACGACATAACCAAGTTGCAGGCATAGTGTACAGAAACATCTGTGCAGAATATGGACTGGAAACCCCGAGATCAAAGTGGGAAACACCCCCAAAGGTGGCGGAGAACGCCAGAGCTAAGATCCTGTGGGACTTCCAGATCCAGACAGACAAAATGGTAATGGCGAACCAACCAGACATTGTCGTAGTGGATAAACAACAGAGGAAAGCCGTTGTGATAGATGTAGCAATACCAAGCGACTGCAACATCAGGAAAAAGGAGCACGAGAAACTAGAGAAATACCAGGGCCTCAGGGAGGAACTGGAGAGGACCTGGAAGGTGAAGACCACAGTGGTGTGCTTCGTTTTAATGAGAAGCGGGAATACGGTCACGTCGCAATGTTTTGCCCAAACTGCGGGAAAGAGCTGGTTGAGCCGTCACCAAACTTCTGCAGCAATTGTGGCAAGAGGCTTCAACTTCAGGAAATATTTATGGAAGATACTCCACAATGTTCAAGTAAGTTAATAAGCATAAAGAAATATTTATGTTTCTTATGGATGTAGCAACTTGCTAACGTTAGTGGTCTCCAGACCGTGTCCACTGTCATTTAGTTGTTCATTGTAAATGCAGTTAAAAGTACACAAACTCGATATAATACAGCAGCATGGTATTAGCCATATATAGAAAAAGCCCATCTAGGGACAAGTGCTGCGAATTAGCTGTTGCTATTGCACTGTGACGTAAACATGAGACTGCTGTTTTGTTCAGTTTGTCCATGTCGCTGTATGTCTGTCCCTACCAAATAAACCAATTAAATTAAATTAAAAATAGTAAGGTCCGTTACAGCCTTAGGCACTGCTTAAGGCTGTGGTCCGTTAAGGTCCGTTACAGCCTTAAGTAATTTGTGTCGTTCGTAATACATATCGTCTGTTTGCATGAATGTGATGTGCAACATTTTTTCTTTACTTTACTTCTAGCACAACAGCCTGTTCCATCCTGCCCTACACCAGCCCTCAGCACCTTCCTTGAATACAGAAAAAAGAAAAATGAGATATAAAAGATGGACCTTTCCTCCTTCTGTACCCAGATGGGACAGAGGTTATTAATATCCCTGGGACACAAACACCTTTTACTCTTGCAGCTTATAAGGCTGAAATTGGCAAGTCATACCAAAGGATCTCTTTTCCTCTGCTTGAAAAGGGACTTTGAAGAAGGTAAGCTCAGCTGTTTGTGTGTATTGTTTGGCACATTGCACTAACTTCAATAAATGTACATTTTAAAACTGTGCAATTAAGCATTGGTGGCATGAACCAATCAAGTAAAAAGTATACATAGATTGGCTCCTAAATGTAAACTTACTTCCTGGAAACTTGATAGCTAGACACTCAGTTATTAGTTTTTACCAGTGCTGTGTTTATGCTTCCAGATACAATGTAATATAGTTGACCGAACACGGTACTATCACTTAGTAGAAGTTAAATTGGCTTGTTTTGTCTTTTTTTCCTTGTTTATCAGTTGGAAAATTGTCAGACTCGTCCGATTCCGACCCAGAGGTTGTTATTAGAAAAAACTCTGAGTTTGATCTTGCTGATACACTGGTAAGTACAACTTAAAATGTATTTGGTCTTTTGTTTTTATTTGGTTGAGTGACCACAACAAGAGCATTTTACCTAAGCTTCATAGGACTATGCCGATGTTTTTATGTGAAATTGTGTTTCATTTTCTTCAGCCATGGGAACCTATGGATGAAAGCAGTCCTTTGCAAAAGGTGGCAGAAACAGAGTAAGTTATATTTTAGGTACATGCCATAGCATGGTGTGTGTATGTGTATGAAAAGTATTATAGCCTTCAGTGAATTTTCATACAGTATGTACTGGTGACATGTTGAATGTGGATATTTTTAAATTATGTGGTTATGGGAACATGTCCTGGGAAGTATTTGTATTTTTTTTCAAGATGTTTGTCTTTAAATGTTGAATATACTGGCGTGGAAATAATTATTACACTACCCTTGCTTTCTTCAATGTCTTATACATTTTACAAGTATACAGTTGTTTAGGTAAATATAACAAAAAGGTTCACAAGAGTTTCAGTAAATAACTTTTGTCAAATAGTTTTGCATGTTTTTTGCGATAATGAGTAAAATCCCTTTGCTTCTATAAAGATGGCATTGTACTGCCAAAACTGCTTTTAGGCATTCCATGTTTTAAGTTATGTCTGTTTTAGTCAGATGATGGACAGAGGAGTTACAGTGCAATAAAATGATTGAGACATTGAAGAAAACTGGGTGATCCCATAATTTATACTTTGACAGCATATGCTCAAAATACCCATTAATATGTTTTTTCATTGTCCTCTAAGGAATGGTGTTGGGGATCTTGTACTTGCAAATGAAGTACAACAGGTACAAACTTTTTATTATCTCACACAACAATCCACAGATTTTTATCTCAAACCTTTAAGTAAAATATTTAAATATTAAAATAACTGCAGGTTAGTCAATCATTAAGTTTTACTCTTGTCTTTTCTCTGTTTTCAGGTTATGGACTTGGATAACAATGGCAACAATCCAGGCACCAGTCCAGGGGCGTAGGAATAAGTTTACAATTGGGGGGGACACATGTCGGAAATCTGAGATTCGTAAATATTCAACAGAAATATATCTTAAGTACGCTACTTAAAAAAAAGGCTATTTAATCTTTTACTTTATTCCTTTATAAATTGTGTCTTGCAAAAATAATGCATTTAAAATTTACATAATGCATTTGTTCATAAGATGTGAGCATATCACCAAACAAAATGACTGGAGTCTTTTATTAAGCAAAGGGAGATGTCTTTCAAGGGCTTCAGCCCTTGGCATATTTAGTGTCCGCATACACACTAGAAAATCAAATATTTCAGTTGGATTAAAAACAATTCAGTAGGCCACACAAGTGCAAAGTTTGATATGTTTTATTTTGTCAAACTTGCAATAATGGTCAAAAATGAATTTATATAGGTTGACTGACCATAGAACCATCTCTTTGATTAAACAAAATTCTGAGATGAAAGAGCCCTCACAGACAATGTAGTGAACAAATTATTCACACTTTTAACATTAAGTAAAAGAAGAAAAGAAAATCAATCAAAATATGCTTATTCAGTTTGTCGAACTGTATGACTAATTAAACCAAATCAAAAATGAAGAAATATTTACCAACAATAAATACACATTTAATAGACAAGCTTTTTAACTCACTGACTACAGTGTGCTTTAACTGTCGGAAAAGCAGTTAGCACAGAGATTATAGGCCACATAACCCTAGGTAGAGATCAACACCTCTGTGCTTCTGAACAATTGCACTTTACAGCCATGCATTTATAATTCGCCAAAAATGTGCCGGAAACATAAAAGGATGGCAAACACTGGCTTAGGCAAAAGAGCCAAAATGTTTTTTCCGCCTTTCATTTGCAGCCACAAATTGCTTGCAAACTGACTTCTTGTCCAGTAAATCAAGTTTATCTTTATGTACATGACAGACAGCAACATGATTAAGCCTGTTTTGAGTCATTGTAGACCGGAGCCACGTTTTGAGTCTACGAAGCGCACTGAAACTTCTCTCTGCCTCAGAGGATGAAACGGAGACCACCAAAAGCAACCTAACCAGAGTTTCCACTTGCCCAAAAAGTCTACGGACCTCTCCAGGCAGTCCACCAATGATCCCTGCAGCTTCTGCGCTGTTGCTAAATGAGTAGTTCAGTCTAAACATAGGAAGTTGCACTGAAAGTAACTCTCTATTCAACTCTGGGTATTTCCCAATGACTGCAGCATCAATCGTTCCACTGAGAAGTGTCTCTTCCAACTTTTGCAAAGTCAGCAAGTCATCCTGGTTAAATAGCCCAGTGAGCTGTGCATCTACAACATCCAATACTTTAAAGAATTCACCTCTGTAGTGGTCATTGGCACATTCAGGTTGATGTGTCTTAGCTCCTTCAGTGAAGCGTTTTGGGGGTGGCCTTCTCTGTGTAACTGTGATGGGTTTAACACCCAAAGACTGAACCTCAGCCATCGCCTTTTCAAACAGAGTGTTGAAACTTTCTTGATTTCTTTTAGCCTTAAGTGAAGTCTGAACAACTTTCACAGCAGTCCTCATTCCAGCAATGGTTTGAGTTCTCTTCTGGAAAGAGATGCTCAGGCATTCAAGCTCATCAATCACAGGTGAGGCAAGGATGAGACCCAAAACTGTTTTACCTTTCCTAAACTGCCCCAGCAGTCCATTAGCAGTGGATGCTGTGTTTGAGGCACCAGAAGCCATCTCCTGCAAGCTAGCCAGCACTGACCCATACTGTGACAAAACATCTCTGATTGCTTTGCTCCGTACTGCCCATCTTGTGGGGCAGAGGGGTTTTATTGCAGTGCACGATGGATTCTCTGTATGTGCTGTTGCTGCATGGATTGCCTTAAACTTCCCTGACTGAGAGAAAAGAACTCCAAGCTGGTTCACCCAATCCAATGCGTCTCTGATCAGAACTGAGGCTAAGCAAGCTTTCTGTGCAATTAAATTAGTGCAGTGTGCTCCACAATGAACAAAAAGTGCTAGTGGCTGCTCTTGCTTTATCAGTGCCTGTGCACCTGCATGCTTCCCAGACATATTGGCTGCTCCATCATAAGTTTGACCTCGTAAACCATGCATTGGTAAGTTTAATCTGAGCAGCACATCTTTAACAACAGCAGCAAGGCTTTTTCCTGTTGTTTCAGAAACTGAGTACAAGCCAATAAACTCTTCATGGGGCTTCATGTCACTGTCAATGTATCGCAGACAAATGCTTTTTTGTTCTTTCCCAGAAATGTCCTGTGTTCCATCCATAATAATTGCAAACTCAAAAATTGGTAGGTTTCTGATTGTATCTGCTATTTCACTGACAATACTATTGCTCATAGAACACAAGATTTCATTCTGTATCTGTGGACTTAGGTATTCTTTCTGAGACCTCAGCAACCACTTAGCCAAAAGGGCATCATCTTCTGCCAGATTTTTTAACAGTTGATACAAATTGCTGTCATTATCGTCATGCCCTCTCAAAGCTTGTCCCTGCCGTACCAAATATTTTATGGAGCTCACAATTTTCTCCAGACAGTGCCTATTGTCACCTTGCTGAGTTGCCAAAGCACTGGATAATTGGGCATTTATAGGATGACTTTCTTGTGCAGTCACAGAAACAGCATGACGATGTGTGTGACTATTTTCATGTGCTTTAAATTTTTCGCATGCTTTTTTCCAATTTTTAAATCCAGAAGTGATAAAGGCGGGTTCGGATTTTGCACCAAATGGTGTGAGTTTGTCCTGGTAAATTGCCATGCAATAAAAACACAAAATGCCATTTTTCACTGCATCATAATGTAGCCAGGGAAATTCCTTGTACCACTTTCCTTGGAAATGTAAAGTTCTGTTGGCTAGAGCTTGAGGGTCTATGAATTTTGGATGTGGCTGATTTGGCTCTGTTCTCTGTCCACTGACTTCAGAGTCTCTCAGCTGTGTGTCCCTAGTCTGAACTCCCTAGAAGTAAAAGTTACAATGTCACTCAATGCCCCTGAACTACACTTACTACAAGCAAAAGATTAAAATTTTCAACTTTTTTTGTGGACTCTCATGAAGTATCTACTCGTATGAGTTACTCTATCTTACCTGTTGCTCCACTCCTGTCTCTCCCTCACTCTGACTTCCTGCCTCTAGCCCGGTTGCACTATCCTCTCCTTTTCCTGTCTCCTTTGTGCTGTCCCTGCATTGTTGCTCCTAAACATATGAGATGGTTTCAGAAATGAGGTACAGCTCTTGAGCCTAACTTGGCCAATTTTAAATCAAACAAAACATTTTATTTGTCACATTACAGACTTTACGCGCAGAGTTAATCGCAGAGGCAAATAAAATAAATCCATTAAAATCCTTTCAGAGTATTATCTTATGGACTCTGAACTAAAGTCTTTCTGACAGGGAGCTGACAGTGTGTTGAAGAATTATGGACAGGGCGCTTTGAAGCATCTGGTTCAAAAACGCATTCTAAACCTTTGGTAGAAATCCATCTATCCTTCCATTTTCTGTACACCCTTGTCCCTTAGTGGGGTCGGGAGGTTCTGGTGTGGGGTACACCCTAGACAGGTCGCCAGTCTGTCCAGACCTTTGGTAGAAATGGCGCCTTTAATTCCAGTTTGCAGTACAGAACAGAGAAAACTACAGAGTTGTCAATGTTGTGTTAATCTATTTATAGTCTAAAAAGAGGAGCCAGCAGTTTATTTGAGGAAATAAAGGTGCAGAAGTTAATTTGTTGGTTAGCCGCTGCTAAGAATTAAAATTAACTCTCCCTGTGGTTTTAACTAACGATCAGGAGCGCGGCAGGTATAATATCTGTCCATTTCGGCGAAGCAAAACCACGCAAAAAATAAAAAATCCTCGTAAAACGCACGCCCAGACCGGGCTAATTTCAACACAAGGGCAACACAGGTGTTGCCCTTGTGTTGTGTGACTGTTACTCACACTGACGTTACTCTTTTTAAAAAAGCTGAGTAAGTCCTGCTGCTGTTTCAGCCTTTTAGTTGGTGGTGGCATTGTACTGAAATGAGATATATATATATATAAAAAAAAGACATTTTGGCTAGCGTAGCAAACGTCTAGAGAAAGTTAGCAGTTAAATATTGGATGAGTGATCATCCCAAGACTAAGATGATTAAACCAAAAAGATTCAGTTCCTATATATGAAAGTGAACTGACAACAAGACGTTATAAATAAGCAATATTCATAGCAGCATTCCCGACAGACCATTTTACCTCATTCGCAAGTTTCTGACTTCTGTGTCGCTGTTTCCCTCCCTTCTGAGTGCTCACTCAGCAGTTCAGAGAGGGGAGGGGGAGTACCGTGACGTAACGCGATGCTGCGCCTTCAAAATAAAAGCACGCTAGTTAAAAAAATGTCAAAATCCAATATTTTGCGGTACAATTTTTTGGGGGGGACATATCCACCTGGCTTCAATATTGGGGGGGACATGTCCCCCCCGTCCCCCCCGCTTCCTACGCCGCTGCACCAGTCAATGTCTCACTGTCCAGAGCTCCTGTTACAGGTGTGTAGGGGCTTCTGTCATAAAAAAGAAGTGTGTTTGTAGTGTCATCATGACAAAGTAATACTGATACATCTATTGTAAATTTATGTACTTTGGATGTTGTATATGTAATTTATGACATAAATTGAATGTTTTGTGAAGGAAAGTTGGAAGTACACCTTTATGCTTTTTTTTTTTGTTACCTCATCTATATTGTGCATGTTTTTTCTCCAGAGACTACACCACTCTCTTTGAGCCCATTGTTATTGATGATGATGATGATGATGAGATTGAATATTTTACAGAAGACAAAAAGCAGGACCTGCCCCCAGAAGAACATTTGTTAGTAATTTTAATATTTTGTATTAAATTAATCTGCATCCTGGTCCTGAACGTAATTACATAATGCTAAGTGTGATCAATCAACTGTTTTAAAATAAGTTTATTTTTTTCTAGACAAACAAACGTGCAGCCACATGATATTATTGCAGAACTGGCCAAGAATATTGACCACAAGAAAGTCAGCCGGTTCAACATATGTCGTACTGATGTGTGGGATGGAGCTGTTCGGGGCTTTCACAGGAGCACATACTCCGACAAGAACGACATGTTCATCAAATTTAACGATGATGCTGGCTGTTTGGAGGAAGGGTTGGACACAGGTGGCCCGAGGCGTGAGTTTCTCACACTTCTTATGGCCATTCTGAGAAATCGTCCTATCTTTGATGGACCCCCAGAAGCTCGTTGCGTTGGGTGCAATTCGAGAGGTGAGTCATTTTTGGGTTAGTGAACCTAACTAACCTTAGTTAGTGAAGTGGTAGTACTTCTAAAATAAAAATTTGCAGAAACATGTGCCTATGTGTCTGTCTTAAGCAGATCTAAGATTTAATTACCCACAGTAAAAATTTGCTCTGTACAACAGCTGCCAGGGAAGATGAGTATTTTTTAGCAGGAAAGATGATTGCTGTATCGATTGTACATGGGGGACCGGCACCACATTTTCTCTCAAAGAACCTGGTCAACTACATGATAGGGAATCCAAGTTTCAGCGCCACTGTTGAAGATGTTTAAGATGAGGAGATAGGGAAAGTTCTAAAGCAGGTAGGAAATGACCTAGGTTTAGGAAATAGATTTATTGTATACCAACTGGAGATTATTTTCACGCTCAGATTAAGATTAGGAAATTATTATAACAAAATAGTAATTTCGTTTTCTCAAAGCTTGACAAATCTTTTTGTTTTGAAAGGCCTGATTTCAGCCTATCTCAACAAATGTGAAATCACAAATGCACAAAATGTTTATGCTATTTTTGTATTCATAACGAAGAAGTTGTCAAATTGATAGTTCTGTACTTCTTCTTATAATAAACTGCTTGTTTTATAGGTCCTGGAAGCTGAATCAGATGAATCTCTGCTAAATATAATTTTTCAAAACAGCGGGATGTTCCAAACTGCTGGTTGCTTCAGAAGTGTGAAGACTTCTGAGAAGAAAACGTTTGTAGAGGTCAGGTCTATGACATCAGCTCTGAAACCTCTTAAATAGTTTGTCACTTGTGTTCTAGAGCCAGACCTGCAGAACCCAGCGGATTTATAGTGAATTGTTCTCTTTGCACCGTGAGACAGAAACGGAAGATGGACTCCCCTCGTTTACCCAAGATTATTATTCCTACAGTAAGGACAAAGAAGATACAACCAAATGAAGAACTTTACCAAGCTTTGCGACTTCGAGAGCAGGAAGAATCTTCAAACACCGTTGTTTCATACTGGACGATATATACAAAAAATGCAGAACATGAACGAAAAATGAGACAAAGAGCTGTGTCCACAGCTAATTGCAATGAGGTTACTAGGAAAGACAAACATGACAAACAGTTTAAGAAGCCTTTGTCATGTAAAAAAGAACAGAAACCCATCATACAGGACCTGAAGAATAAAGAAGTTGCGAAAGACACTTTAGAGGAGAACATGTTTTCTAAAGAAATGGCTATGCAGGAGACAAATGAAGACTTTCCTTCTATATCTGTGTTTCAACACCAGCGTGAGATGAGGCTTCCTGTAAAGGTTCTTTCTCAGCAGGATTGTAAAAAGATTGTTTACGACAATTGTTACGACCTGACTCGTGAGCCGTAACAAAAGCCAGAGAAACACGGCCATCAAATAAAGAATATGTTCTTTATTGAACAACCCAAACACATAAACAAAGCCAAACAGCTTTCCCCCTCGGTGGTCGACGGCATCTCTGAAGTCAGTGATAACCGGAGAAGTTCTGCAAAAGAAAAGAAAGGTCAAACAAACAAAACATAACCAGAACAGGGTGGCCAGACAGGTAAGGGAAGAGCCACCTCTGTAGAGCCTTGCTGGGTGGAGAAGCCGACTCCCTTTTATAGCGATGACGCGCTGGTCCTGGTGAATCCTGGTCCCGCCCACTCTGCTCCGCCTCAGGACAAATCACAATAACTGACGGATCCCTCCACGTCAAGTGGAGGGGAACGTCACAACAATCTAGACGAAATAAAGAGGAAAGAAGCTGCCAATTACATTCTTCTGGAGAACAAGCGTTGTGCAGAGAGGGCCAATCAGCAGTTACTCCAGAAGTTGAAAGACCAACAAGAAAGGAAGCAGAAAGATGAAATAAAACAGTCTCTGACTGATACCTGGGATGCTCAAATTCTATATAAACAGAAGGAGGAGAAACGAGCTAAAATTGAAAGGCAATACAGGGCTGCCATGATTGAGTCAGATAGACTCCATCAAACTGAGGAAATTGAGACGAGGAGACGGAAGAAAGAGCAATGCCGGAAATTTTTCAGACAAAATGAGGCTCTGCGTACCAAAGAAAAAAAGAAATCTAGTGATTACAGTTTAGAGGACATACTTAAGAAATGTGATGTTCTTTTACAGGAAAAGCATTGTGACATGTTTTACGAGGATGAGACTGCCACATTGTCACATAAAATACAGCAGCAACAGAAAAATCCAAAGCAAAACCCTCTGGCTGATGAATTGGCTGCCAGACATAAACGCAAAGAGAAAATGAAGAGGGAAATGGACAGGGCTGAAAGGCAAGGGGTTCTTCCTGGATATCGAGGTGAGGAAAGTAGACGGAGGAAGGCGGCTCAGCAGAACCCGAAGACTAGGCCTGTCGCGATAAACGATAAATCAATTAATGGTACGATAAATTAAAACTATCAACGTCATTTTAATTATCGGCACTATCATCTCTTTCTGTTAATGACACTAAATGAAAAAAGGCTCAACTCCGGTGCTCTCCACTGACTCCTTCCTTCCTCATTTCCTTAGTGTAAAGCCCAGCGGACACTACACGATCTTAGAGCTGCCCATTTTCGAAACCCGAGAGACAACACATTATTAGCCGACAGAAATCCTAGGTATAACGGTTCGTTCCTGCCACGTGGTGTCCAACAATGGGCACAAAATAATGGCTACAAGTTCAGTGAACTAATTTTAAAACCAGGCATTAATCAATGCTTTACTACAATCTACCTGCAATGCATGTGGCTAGTGTCAGCGTAAAGTCCTGACTGAATGAAAATCATTAGAACCTATTTATGTCACGTTAACGAAGAACAGCTGAAAAGTTACCGGGTTTAACAACTGCAGTAGCAATTTAGCTCCAACTCCTCCTCTTGTCATTTCTGCATTATTTGCACAAAATGTTGAATAAACATTAATGTTGTTTCCACATATCATCTCCGATGTCCGCTGGACTTCGGGATGCGCCGTGTCAGTTGTTTGGGATTCCCCGACGTAATTTCCCCTCAGAAAGCACCGAGTAGAATCCACTCTTTCTGATTGACTGCCTGTCACATTCAACAGGCTGAGTTAAAGCTCCCAGTCGGTGAAAACCCCTGATTTAGATCGGAGCGGCAACGACGATCTACCGCAGGGTGCTCAAACTTTTCTAGACCAAGATCTACTTTTTCTCTCACCAGCCGGCTGAGATCTACCTCTCATGACAGGAAGACATAAAAATTGTAAATTAAACTTTATTGACTTATTTTATATGCGAATATACATCAGTTATAGCAGAAATAATAAAGTGATAGAAAACCTAATGCAGTATATTTCCTCCTCAGTGAGATTCTCCTACCGTTTTACACACTCTCTCTCTCTTTTGTCGTTAAGCACGCCCGTTGCCGTGGCAACCGCCTGCGCCCCGCAAGCGGAGCTACGACGTTAAAAACATAACATTCAGTCCGTTACGATGTCAAGTTTCCAGGCTTGATATTTATTTCTCGATTATTGGTTGATTAGCTAATGTAAACTCCTGCTCTGCTAGTCAGTTGGTCTTTGAGTCGCTTTTTTTTTGCTAATGGAACTGAAACGCACTGAATTGCGCAACACGTTGTTGAAACAATAATTACTGAGAATATAAATTTTAACAGGTTTTGTTGATTATTATTTGTTGATATAATTCTTTAATGAAGCTACAAACGTTTAGGACCTTAGTGAATATTTTGATAAACGTGTCAGAAGAGGAAGTTCTGGTCTCATCGTCCTGGCGGTGTTCAGTTTGTCACCAACTGTCGAGATCAACTCAAAACCTTCCAGTGATCGACGTATTGAGCCCCCTGATCTACCGTAACACACCAAACACTACAGGATGATCGGTTACGAAATCGTAAGCGACAATGTTAGAACGGCCGGCGTTCTAACATTGTCTTAAGGGGAAAAATAGGGGTAAAAAAACCTTGTAGTGTGAATTATTGCATCAGGTAGTCGATGTGCCCATTTTCTCTATTTAAATCTAATTATTACTGAAGGGCAACATAGTATACAGACTTCATAATCTGCACTCTTTTGGTTGAATGCAGTATTTATTTCCACTTTGGCTTTATGTTGTTTAGTTTTTTTTTCAAGTAAATTTTTTGTTAATGGAGACTGAGAATCCATTTTATTTTTGGTTGTTTTGTTTATTTTGTTTATCAGTTCCAGTGTTTAGTGTTCTTTTGAAATTAAAGCGTATCTAACTTTGGCAGGAAATCGCATGCATTATTACGTCATTTCCATTACATCAGTGTAAAAAGGTCTTCAAACAATATTATCGTTTATCGCAATAATTTCTGAGACAATTGATCGTTGAGCAAAATTTGTTATTGTGACAGGCCTAGGAATACCAAAGAATGACACGTGCCAGCTATGCTAACACTGATGTTTGAAAGCAGCCTAAAATGAACAGTAAAGCTCTTGTATCTGCGATGATAATAATGCTCCATACTCTAAAGTTCAACATTGAATTTCCGCCACTTCCTGGACACACAATTATCACGTTTAAACAAGATACGTATCACGTCTAAGATAAGTATCACGCTATTGCGTGATAGCAGTCAAAATATTTTTTTTTCTGTGTGATAGCAATGCGCTGCCATACAAATCAAACCAAAATTAATACTGTTCCATCTGAGGACAGTCAGGAATAAAACCCACTTCCGTTTTTCAGTTGAATGTGTTTGGCTCATTTGTCTACACTGGGCCACACATATATACAGGCATGAACAGCAGCACACGCCTAATAGGATTAAAGATAAAAAAAAAGTGTGCAACACCCCCAGCCCCAAATGAAGGATTGTTTATTGGAAGTAAATCCTGAGTTTCACTGTAATAGCTGTATGCACAAACACACACACACACACACACAAAAAGGGCAGTGTAAGCTACAAAAACACACTCTTACAACCAGAACGTTTCAACTAAAAATAATGTTCACCTCTAAAAATATCAACTCTAATTCAAAACTATGCCCTAGTGTTTATATACAACAAATTCACCATTTCAATCGATTAAAAAATTAGAACCATCCTCATTTACAAAAGAAACATACCTTGTGCCTCTATCAATAGGGCCGCTAATCTTCTGTTCCTTTCTGCCGTTAAGCTGCCATTCTACAACATATATAGAGCAAAATAAAAATAAAATAACATCAAATCAAAAACTGGAAGTCATGTGTCATACAAAATAAAATGAGATAAAGGAACAAAGCGCTAAAGATGTCTAAATGAGAGACAGTTTAACCTGAGTTCATCCAACACTTTTTCTCATCAAAAATGTCTTTTGATGAGGAAAACACTGTTGAGTAGATTTAATGGGAAACCAGGTGATTGTGTTTTGCATTGTTAAGCCTATTTAAATTACAGCCACATTGGCAGAACCTAGTCTAAATTGTTGGGGAAAGTTTCATTTGTCTTAATATGAATGAATTTATTTGGAAATGTTTTAATGGTTTGAAACATCTCCTTTACTAGAAGGTGTGAATCACTTCAGAGCTTTTCCTGGTTACCATAGCAATAGCAACTAATGTTACACTTCTACCTAACTGATGATGTCATTAGGATCAGATGCTTTGTGTCATAGGTCTATGACATCAGCTCTGAAACCTCTTAAATAGTTTGTCACTTGTGTTCTAGAGCCAGATCTGCAGAACCCAGCGGATTTATAGTGAATTGTTCTCTTTGCACCGTGAGACAGAAACGGAAGATGGACTCCCCTCGTTTACCCAAGATTATTATTCCTACGGTAAGGACAAAGAAGATACAACCAAATGAAGAACTGTACCAAGCTTTGCGACTTCGAGAGCAGGAAGAATCTTCAAACACCGTTGTTTCATACTGGACGATATATACAAAAAATGCAGAACATGAACGAAAAATGAGACAAAGAGCTGTGTCCACAGCTAATTGCAATGAGGTTACTGGGAAAGACAAACATGACAAACAGTTTAAGAAGCCTTTGTCATGTAAAAAAGAACAGAAACCCATCATACAGGACCTGAAGAAAAAAGAAGTTGCAAAAGACACTTTAGAGGAGAACATGTTTTCTAAAGAAATGGCTATGCGGGAGACAAATGAAGACTTTCCTTCTATATCTGTGTTTCAAAACCAGCGTGAGATGAGGCTTCCTGTAAAGGTTCTTTCTCAACAAGATTGTAAGAAGATTGTTTACGACAATCTAGACGAAATAAAGAGGAAAGAAGCTGCCAAATACATTCTTCTGGAGAACAAGCGTTGTGCAGAGAGGGCCAATCAGCAGTTACTCCAGAAGTTGCAAGAGGAAAGAGAAAGGAAGCAGAAAGATGAAATAAAACAGTCTCTGACTGATACCTGGGATGCTCAAATTCTATATAAACAACAGAAGGAGGAGAAACAAGCTAAACTTGAAAGGCAATACAGGGCTGCCATGATTGAGTCAGATAGACTCCATCAAACTGAGGAAATTGAGACGAGGAGACGGAAGAAAGAGCAATGCCGGAAATTTTTGAGACAGAATGAGACTCTGCGTACCAAAGAAAAAAAGAAATCTGGTGATTACAGTTTAGAGGACGTACTGAAGAAATGTGATGTTCTTTTACAGAAAAAGCATTGTGACATGTTTTACGAGGATGAGACTGCCACATTGTCACATAAAATACAGCAGCAACAGAAAACTCCAACGCAAAACCCTCTGGCTGATGAATTGGCTGCCAGACATAAACGCAAAGAGAAAAAGAAGAGGGAAATGGACAGGGCTGAAAGGCAAGGTGTTCTTCCTGGATATCGAGGTGAGGAAAGTAGACAGAAGAAGGCGGCTCAGCAGAACCTGAAGACACAGAACAACGTTACTGAGCCAGAAAGAGCTGTTCATCATCAATCGGTCGTTCTAGATCGTGACAGTCACTGTGACATTGCTCATAACAACACAAGTCTTGAAATACGTAAAAAAATCGTGTACGACCAACTTTCACTTATAAAGAAAAAAGAAGATATAAAAAGGACTTCTATGGAGGAAAAGTTAATGGAAGACTTTAAACATCGGGAAGCTGCAGAGCAGAAACTTGAAAAACTGGAGAAGGAGAAAAAAGCTGCAGCTAACATTTGTCTGATTGATTCGTGGGGTTCCCAGATACGACGCAAACAGCAGGAGAAAAAGGAACTTCGTGAGGCTGAGAGGAGAGACATGCTGTCCTTAATTGAGCTGGACAGAGTGTGTGGAGGTGAAAGTAGAAAAATCAGCCATCAGAAATGCAAACAGCCTGTTCAGGGGACTCTGCCAGCAGCAAGACCAGGGAGAAGCAGCTCCAAGTCCTGTGCGGGAAAAACCAGCAATGCTTGCAGATCTTCACCGAGTCGTCAGAAGGTTAGCAGTACCACGCCTGTCAGACTTCCCTCACTGGACTCCAGCTCTATACACCTCCCTGAGGATTGCCAAGAGACTGAGAATGACATTGTAAAACTCCCATCCATTCCCATACAAAATGAATAATTGTTTCTCAGCTGGCCAAGGAATGCGAGGGGATTCCCCTGGAGCTGAGGAGAGGGAAGTCTGGGCCTCCATACTTAGGCTTCCGCCCCCACGACCCGACAAGCAGAAGACAATGGATGGATGGATGGATGGATGGATGGACGGATGGATGGATGGATGGATGGATGGCTCTTCAAACCAGTCTTTCCTTTTGTCTTCTGCCTGTCTGTGAAAACAGCAGCTATCACTTTTCAATTACATAACATCTTTGTAAGATTGTTAGCTACGTCAGACATATGAGGCCTTATCTTTGAAGGTAGCATACACGGTATTAGTAAGTTTAAGTTATTGTTAGTCATTTTAACAAAAGGTTTTCTCTGGGTGCTCCAGTTTTCCTACAAAAACGATAGACAGACCGACCGACCGACCGACAGACAGACAGACAGACAGACAGACAGACAGACAGACAGACAGACAGACAGACAGACAGACAGACAGACAGACAGACAGACAGACAGACAGACAGACAGACAGACAGACAGACAGACAGACAGACAGATAGATATTTTCTTTATTAGTAAAATTAAGTAATCCTACTTCAAATATAAGTTTTCTCTGGGTGCTCCAGTTTCTCTAAAAACACAAGTCACAGACAGACATTGTAATTTGCTCTCTTAGTAAAATCAAATAATCTTGCTTTAAACAAAAGGTTTTCTCTGGGTGCTCCAGTTTTCCTACAAAAACGACAGATAGACAGACAGACAGACAGACAGACAGACAGACAGACAGACAGACAGATAGATAGATAGATAGATAGATAGATAGATAGATAGATAGATAGATAGATAGATAGATAGATAGATAGATAGATAGATAGATAGATAGATAGATAGATAGATAGATAGATAGATAGATAGATAGATAGATAGATAGATAGATAGATAGATAGATAGATAGATAGATAGCAGTGGCGGGCCGTGCATTTCACACCTAGGCCTTCAGTAGTGCTCCGTCTGAATCAATCCAACCCTCAATAACTATTTTATGGCTATAAAACTTCTACTGCAGGTACAGCTGCGACACACATAAAAAAAGCATCAAAAATAACCTGATAAAATTGCAATATTATTTAGGAATATAGCAACATTTTACTCACCAAAAATCCTGATTATTTGTACACAAAATCCATCCTCCTTTCTTTCCTCAAGATTTCAATTACTCTGTTGTGCAGATTATCCTTGCGTTTCACTTCCATGAAGAAGTCCTTTTCTATCGCCATCGAAGCTAATGCTGAAAGTCGAGCCTGCCCGGTCCTATTTCTGGCATAAGTTTTAGTTAGTAGACTGAAAGTGGCGGACAAATCCTTTTCCCGGTTGTGACAGGCTTGCTAGCTTCGGAGTTACCCGACCTTGTTTAACAATGTCCAGCTTTTCTTGAAAAGTCCGTCTTGAAAATGGCTTTGACAGTAAATCTCCAACCAAATCCATTTCTTCTCCTCCTTCACCATTGTGGGTTGACAAAACAGCTATTAAATCAACACAACAATATCTTTGCTTGCGCAGCAGATGCAGTTTGCTAGCTCTGGCTAGTACGCGCTTTGACTATCCAATGAGAGCGTGTGAATACGCTGACGTTTCCGCCAACTCAAAATCTGATTGGTTGAAGCAACAGTTTGATGGACATTTAATTTATTGTACAGACCCCGCAGAACTGATTGTGAAGGCCTCCAGGCAGATTTCTTTGACCCTGGCAACAAATAGCAGCTGAAATGTGATTGGTTAAATGCTTAAATATGAAAATCAGTCTGTGATTCAGATATTTTTAGGCCAGCATAGACAGACAGACAGACAGACAGACAGACAGACAGACAGACAGACAGATAGATAGGAGATTTAGGAGCACGAGGACAGGATAGGAGAAGGATGGAGCCGGCGAGAAAGAGGAGGATTTCCCCTCCTCTTTCGATTTCGAATTGATAAGCCCTAACAAGGTAAGGTGAACTGAACATTTGCAGATGCATTACGTTTGCTTATGAGGAACTGTATTTTTCACTGTTTCTTATTTTCTGTAAAGGTGAGGTGTTTATTGTGCTCCAAGGAGTTGGGGTACAATAATAACACCTCATCCATGTAGTGTCAAAAAAGAGAAATCGTTTGAAACCAAAAACTGTGGAGAAATTGTTGTTTCTTAATAAAAATGCATGAAATCATCCAAGTTACACAAGCATTAGCCTATTCACCACCCCCTCCCTAGTTCCACAAGCACTTTCACTGTCCTCTGCCTGATTAAGTCCATGCCATTTTTCTAGAGTCACAGAAAAACTTTATTACACAACATGCCATATCACATGACACTACTATTTTGGGAATAATTACACACAGAGGATACATTCAAACAATATTTTATTATACACATATGTGTATACATAATTTATGTAGACAAATGATTTTGTCCTACACCTTTTGTGAAGTCATTCCCAAGAGCCATAATAGACAAAAATTCAATGCATCACACGTGTTAAGATACAGCTGGCTGTGATTATACACCTGGCCAGTAGGTGGTTTCGTGTGCACATGAAGCCTCAAGAAATGAACCCTTTCTCGAACCATTTGGCTCAAGTGGTTCAATGCCTCATGAGGCTTCATCTCACCATCACTAAACAACAGCCTAATGTCTGTATGATAAAATACTGAATCGATAGATAAGAACAGTTTTTCCTTACTTTTCCTTCCTTCCTCCTCCACGTTGAGCTCCGCAGTAAGCTACTGCGCAGTCTCACTGACTGAGCGGGAGGCAGCTGCGTCATGCGTCACGGACAAAAGGTCAAAGGTAACAAGGTGACCCAAAGGGCTTATTATGTTGTTTTTCTTTAAATAAAAACAACAACAACAAAAAATAATAATTTTAGTACATATCAGAGGAGGGCTTGGGAAATTAACTTTAAAAAAAAAAAAAAAAAAAAAAAATTGGACCAAAAGGGCACTTTAGGGCAAGGAGCAAAAAGGGCAGGTGCTCAAGCACCCCCAGCCCCCCCCTCTGCACGTGCCTGTCCATTGTTCTCCAGTTTGAACCATTCCAGCCTGTGAGGACCTTGGTGGTCCGGTAATAACTTTACTGTTGTTAAGAAAAATGATTATTTTTTTTGGTGCTTAATACAGTTAATCGACGACATGTGTAACAGTTATATACAATACTTTTATTTGGAACAGGTTTCGTCTGAGATGCGGTAAGCAGACAAAGCAGGGCCCTTTTTTCCTCCCCCGCTGACAGACACAGCGATAAAATTTACATTCCGATAGAGCAGGAGACTCTTTGGCGCCTCTCCCCGTACCTGGCACGGCCCAAGACGAAGTGGTCCCCCCCCTTTTGCCTAGACAAAAACCAGACATCGGGGCTGTAATGAGGGGAGTTTCCGGGGTTCTCTGGGGGGCCGAAACAGGTCCCTGATTGGTCAAACAACAGAACGCCTTCTTTGCATATATTAAATAGGGAAACGCCTCTTTAGTTAAAATTCCAGGTCAGCACCGGAGAGTCTCTGAGTTTTTTCCATCTTTTTCTCCACGTGGGCGCCTTTGTCTGTCTCTGTGTTTCGTGTTGTCTGTTTCCCCTTGTCTATATAAAATGTATATATCTGTATCTCTGCAGCTTTGTTGTCGATTGCTTTGTATGAATTAAACTCTGTGATCTGTGACGTCATTGTGCCGCGCCGTCTCCTTGCCAGTCGTGACGACATCCGTTCGGGACCCGGGCGAACAGGAGGGAAGGAGAGCCATGCTTTTCCAAAATTTAAGCTAACCTAATAACTTTCCCTCTTAATACTGTGCAGCATTTAAATTGTCTTTAGTTTACGTTTAGTTTCTTCTTCAATGGCGGTTGGCTGGCAACATTTTGGTGCATTATCGCCACTTCTAACGTCCCATTGGCAAAAATTAAACCCTGTGATTTACGTTCCAAAAACAGGCATTCTGTTGGTAGTGAAAAATCTTTAAACTAAATTGAAATGGGTGGACAAGAGCCATAAGAAGTAAATGCAGGGATGAAAAGATCACCATGAAATAATCAGCTAATTATACGGTCAGTCAATGATGCGTTTTGAATGAATCACCGTTTTAGAAACAATGACCTGTAAAATAATCAGAGGAAATCTGATTAATTTATTTTTATTAATTTTTTTTGCGTGGTCCTGATACCACTACAACTACATCACCATGAAATAATCAGCTAATTATACGGTCAGTCAATGATGCGTTTTGAATGAATCACCGTTTTAGAAACAATGACCTGTAAAATAATCAGAGGAAATCTGATTAATTTATTTTTATTAATTTTTTTTGCGTGGTCCTGATACCACTACAACTGCAATCAGACTTGTGTGTGAACAGTTTGCGACTCCAACCTCATCGGGCTTCTTTTGGTGCAGAATTATGACGCATGTCGCATAGCAATGACGTAAAAGTTAGATTAAATGACCATTCAGAGTGCAGGCACTTTGAAAACAATTGGATTAATGATGCGTTCCAGTCGTATTCAGAACTGGGAAATTCTGACTTCCCAGTTGGAAAAATTAACTGCAACATCCTCCAAAGTCGAATTTGGGGATAGTTGGAGCAGCTCCAACTACACTTCATGGTCCAATCTGGCCGCTCCTGGCATCAACTATAGTAAGCCGTGGTGAAAGCAGTTTTATTTTTCAAAACACAGAAGTAAGAAGAGTGCATCTAACATTAATATTACAAAATCCAAAGCATGCCGGTGGGAACCGTAATCTGGCAATAAGTCATGACTGGGGTCATTCACCCCACAGGTCCACACTGACACCAGGAACACGGGGTAAAACTCTATACAGTTCTAACTGCAAACACATAAAACTGAGGCAAAAGTAGTGTTATGGTTACACTAGTACTTGTATAAGGATTTTTCATTTAATATCAGTTAATATTTACCCATCTGGAAGGCAGATAGAAGGGTCACCGCAGCCAGGAGAAGAGGGGAATCTGTTGCCATTGCAGTCTGAACTTTACTCAAGTATTAGGAGGAACTACCTGGGAAAAGACTTAAAGCCATCCCACTGTCTGTCCAAACATGTCCGTACAGTAAAGCTCTGCCCTGCCTCTGTAAAATACGGACTGGATTCTCAATTACATATTTTTGTTCGCGCCCTATGAAGGAAAAAAATGTGAGAATGTTTTCTCAGTGAAGCCTGGTGTGAGTTTTATATCGTTTCTTTCTCTCATTGCTACCTGTTTGATATGTCTGCAGGAACCTTTCTGGCAACGCTGTCAGGATTCCTCTAATGAAGTTTTTTATTTTTTTAAACGAGTTCAAGTCAACCGTTAACCGGTTCAGAGTGTCTAATAGGTGGCATGTGTTACCACGCCCCACGGCAGCCCACGGGTGACAGCGCAGGGTTGGGATTGCGTGCCGTGATCAGCCGGCTTCCTCCCGCGGCGGCATGGACAGCGACGATGAAAGCGTGGAGGAGGTGGTGGAAGGTTTGTACCGCTGCAGCGCACGCTGTTCACGGGGGGAATGCGATGAAGGAGGGCTTTGATCCCGCTTTAACTGCTAAACGTGTCAGACCCGAGCCTCCGTGAGGCGGTCTGACTCTGGGCCCGCTCGGTAGCGGGGAGCACCAGGGGCTGGAGTTGTGACAGCGATCCGCGTGAGAGGCAGCTGAAAGCGGCGTGGGGGCCGTCAGAGCTCCGCAGCCGGCGGACGTTTAACACGATGCAGTATGTTAGATTCCTCACCGCTGAACGCACCGGTGCTTTCAACAGCTGGTGTGTCTGTTGAACAGGAGTCAGTCAGGAAAGGTTGGATAGTTTGTTTCTTTAAGAGTTGACAGAAAGTTGACTATGAGTTTATAGAAGCTCCAGCTGCTGGGGTTGAGTGAGTAGTAAGCCAGTAAAACTACAGCAGCGGTAGGATCAGAACATGGAATGTAGAAAAAACGCCACAAAAAAAAAAATATATATATATATACAAGTACAGAAAATCAGTGGAATCACTCAATGTTAAGGGAAATTTCTCAGATCATTAACAAAAAACTGCATAGCAATACATTATGAAAACCTGTGATGTTGGACAGTGTTTTTCAAAGTGGAGGCACCAGAGGGCGCTAGATGGGCTGGATGGAAGTTGTGAAAAAAATGCAAAAAAAAAATTCTGGTACATTTTTTTAGCAAAATATTTTAATCAAACTTTTTTTTTTAAATCATGAATGCTACTTCGTTTTTCAATCATTATTAAAAACTAAAAATAATTTATTCAAAACAACATGGCTATATGTGCAGCAATGCCATAACAATGCAACAACATTCAGTTGATAATTATCTATCACGTGTTCAAATGTGGGTTTATTATGTGTGTAGATCACAAACAGTTGAGCCCGATCAGCCAGAACCTGTTTGTGTTTATGTGTAGGCCCGTTGGATGAAGATGGCCAGCCCCATGGTGTCTGCACAGTCACCTATTCCTCCAGTGATCGCTTCGAAGGACATTTCACCCACGGAGAGAAGAATGGGAAGGGGAAGTTCTTCTTCTTTGATGGAAGGTAGTGACTCACTGTATCATGGAGGTTCACTAAGGGCGCATTAACACCAGCCCTGTTTAGTCCGCTTTAATCAAACCCCAGTCCGTTTGCCCAGAAAGTCTGGTTCACTTGAGGAAGTGTGAATGCACAATCCAACTCTGATGCAAACTCTGTTCCTTCTAAAAACCGATATTCTGTTTGTTTCAAGTGAACTCTTTGTGCAGATCAATTCAAGTGGACCGGTGACCATTCCGAAAGTAGCAAATTAACTATAGCGCAGGGCACAGGACTATCAAGTCTGAAAATTTGATAGTCCAGTTTTCAACTGTGAAAACTGGACTATCAAGTCTAAGACCTTGGGTTCCCCCAGAATGAGTTGGAGGAGACAGATTTCTGGGGTTCCCTTCTGGACTTGTGGTCCCCGAGTCCCAATCTCGAATAAGTAGAAATTATTCCAAACTGTCAATTCTAGGTCGTATGGCCCAGCACTAGTTGGTGCCAACAGGAACTGCTTAAATGGCTTTGTCCTGAAGACAGAATAACTTGAACACAGAAAGACCAGTTCTATCCTCTGTAGCAGTGGTTTCTAACTCCTCTCCTCGAGGGCCGGACACCTGCAACTTTTAGATGTGTTTCTTGTCCTACACACAGCAGCTGTCTGTTTTGTGTCCGCAGCACCTTGGAAGGTTTCTACGTTGACGATGGTCTGCAGGGCCAGGGGCTGTACACACACGAGGACGGCAGTGTCCTCCATGGGACATATGTCGACGGTGAACTCAACGGGCCAGCTCAGGAGCTGGACGCAGATGGCCGCCTAGTCTTTAAGGGTCAGTACAAAGGCAACATCCGCTGTGGGGAGTGCTGGATCTACTATCCTGTGAGTGAGCTGAGTGCACTAATGGTTCTTTATTCTGAAGGACAGCAGCCATTTTATATATGTGTGTGTGTGTGTGTGTGTGTGTGTGTGTGTGTGTGTGTGTGTGTGTGTGTGTGTTGGTGTGTGTTGGTGTGTGCTGTGGTTAGGACGGGGGCAGCGTGTTCGGGCAGGTCAATGAGGACGGGGAGATGACTGGCAGCTCCATAGCCTACATCTACCCAGATGGCTGCACGGCTCTCTATGGAAGCTTTGTGGACGGAGAGATCATCGAGGCTCGCCTCGCCACACTGACCTCCAACCAGACCGGAAGGCCACGCTTCCAGATCGCTCCAAACAGTAAGATTTCATCTCATCTTCACTCACTCGCAACGAAAACATGCCATAGATAGAGAACTATGTTCTCTAATTTAACTGAGCTTGAGTTATTTTTCAAAACTTTCAGTCTCTAGATCAGGGGTCTCAAACTCCAGGCCTCGAGGGCCGCAGTCCTGCAGTTTTTAGATGTGCCACAGGTACAAAACACTGGAATGAAATGGCTTAATGACCTCCTCCTTGTGTAGATCAGTTCTCCAGAGCCTTAATGACCTAATTATTCTGTTCAGGTGTGGTGCAGCAGAGGCACATCTAAAAGTTGCAGGACTGCGGCCCTCGAGGACTGGAGTTTGAGACCCCTGATCTAGATGTAGAAAGCTGGCAGAGGAAAAGACTCCCAGCTGTAACTGCAGCCAGACCTGGTTCTGTGAAATATTACTCAGTGGTTCTGAATGGCTTGTTTTTTACATATTTATTTGTAAAATGTCTCTTCTGTAATGCTTTACTTAATTTCTATAGTGTTTGTTAGTGTTTTCTACAAATAATTTATGTGGAAAAAGTGTATATGCTGTTAGCTGGACTCAAACAGGAAGTGCTGTAGAGACATGTTGGTGTGATTGAACAGGTGACATGATGACTTCATGTGACCTGCAGGTCCTGTCTACTCCTATGACAAGTCCACCTCCACCTGCATCGCCACCCACGCTCTGCTGCCGGACCCGTACGAGAGCCAACGGTAGGGCCGCTCCGTGTGATGATGTCACATGGATTGAATGACAACGGTTGTTCCAACGAGCCGGAACAGAACCAGAACCATTTGGAACCTTGTGTGTTCCCTCTCTGTCAGGGTGTTGGTGGCAGAGTCTCTGATTAAAGGAGCCTGTCAGGGACTTTTTGCCAAGGCAGCTGCTGAGCCGGGTACCATCATGGCTTTTTATAACGGAGTCCGGATCACACATTCTGAGGTATGGCGCGCTGCTTCTATGGAAACGAAGATACGTTGGAATCACGTAATGAGGGGAAATTGACATAAAACGTAGCAAATTTGATTTATTGATTAAAAACGATTCCTAAATGACTGATGTTGCTTTGTCAGGTGGACAGTCGGGACTGGGCTCTGAATGGAAACGCCATCTCACTTGACGACGACACTGTGATCGACGTCCCACAGCCGTTCGACCAGACGGAGAGGTACTGCGCCTCTCTGGGTCACAAGGGCAACCACTCCTTCACTCCCAACTGCCAATACGAGCCGTAAGTAGAAACGACGGGAAGGAGGAGCGTCGACTTTTAAAATATGGGTCCATAATCAGATAGGCACTCAGCTACATGCAATGCATCCTTCAAGTCATTCAGAATCGGATGTTGTTTTTTTGTCTGTTGTTGTTTTGTTTTTGTTTTTTTTTGCTTGGTCAACGTGGATTGGTCATCAACCAATCCAACAAAAAATCCAATAATCTTCTAACCAGTAAATGCACCATACGTAGGAGCTAGCACATCGTACAACAACGTAGAAGTTATGACTGAGAGAAGCCATTTTCAGTTTCAGTTGGATGTTTAAAATGAAGTCACAGAAAACACAAAGATGCTGGAAGCTATTTAAAGGGGCAGCGTTATGTAAAATCAACTCTTTTTTTAGCTTTATGTCATGTTATAATTTTATCGCCTCATCAAAAACATACAGACATGCGTCTGTCTTTCATGCATGTCTGAGAAATCTTTTCATCTCCATGGCAACCATTCAGGTGTGCAAAATGCCTGGTTGAATCTAGCAGCGCCTTTGAGACGCAGCTCCTCCTCAGAGCTGAAGTTTTTTAAGCTACTGATCTTCCCCATAACTCCCCCATTCAGCTCCTTCAGACTAGCCCAGAACTATTAGCATGCACCTGGTGGAACGGCACATCTGATGATTTCATTATACGAGCTACTTCTCAGTGCAGAGCTAGTGAAGGCTTGACTTCCTGAAGGAGAGTGTTGGAAAGACCAGGGTTTTCTTAAAGAGACAGAGGCATAATTTTAAGGTGTTAAATTACAAAGTCAAATTTTTTTTCAAGTCATATTTGATGCGTATAGCATTTTAATAGCGTTGTGCTGTAAAATGTTACTATATGGCTGGACAACATATATATATCTATAAAACAAAAAAACAATGATCTAAAAAAAAACACGTATTTGTGAAATACACTATTATGAGGTTCTTCTGGAGTTCTGAGTTTTTCAGTTGATTAAAAACATCTTCCAAATCAACAGCACTACAGTCACAGATGATACTGTTGAGATTAGTTTAGCACCAGTAACAGTGGTCCCACAGATAAGGAATAGATTTCTCCCAATAGAAACTAAAAGTACTGCACGGAGTCGATTGAAGCTGCAGAGCAGGCGTCGTTTACACCGAACGATATATATATATATATATATATACAGTACAGACCAAAAGTTTGGACACACCTTTTAATTCAATGAGTTTCCTTTATTTTCATGACTATTGACATTGTAGATTCACACTGAAGGCATCAAAACTATGAATAACACATGTGGAAATATGCACTAAACAAAAAAGTGTAAAATAACTGAAAATACCCCTTATATTCTAGTTTCTTCAAAGTAGCAACCTTTTGCTGTGATTACTGCTTTGCACACACTCTGCATTTTCTTGATGAGCTTGTCTGGTTGGTTCGCCATTACCATTTTATAAGATCCTGTGGGACTTCCAGATCCAGACAGACAAAATGGTAATGGCGAACCAACCAGACATTGTCGTAGTGGATAAACAACAGAGGAAAGCCGTTGTGGTAGATGTAGCAATACCAAGCGACTGCAACATCAGGAAAAAGGAGCACGAGAAACTAGAGAAATGCCAGGGCCTCGGGGAGGAACTGGAGAGGGCCTGGAAGGTGAAGACCACAGTGGTGCCTGTGGTCATCGGGACCCTCGGGGCAGTCACCCCCAAACTGGACCAATGGCTACAACAGATCCCAGGAACAACATCAGACATCTCAGTCCAGAAATGTGCAGTCCTTGGCACAGCCAAGATACTGCGCAGAACCCTCAAGCTCCCAGGCCTCTGGTAGAGGACCCGAGCTCAGAGGATAAGAACCACCTGCGGTGGGTGAGAAGGGAATTTATATATATATATATATATTCTGTTTAAATTGAAATTGTGCTGTGGAGCTGTGACTGCACATCCCACATGTAAGGAGGTTTTCTGTTTCACGAGTCAAACAATTGGAATATGGTAAAAAAAACAAAAAAGAACTTTTTGTCTGTGTTTACATACAAAACTCTCAGGACAAGCAGCTCCTTCAGGAATGACTGTTGTCTTCCTCTCCCTGTCCATGACTGTCTTCTGGACAGTCTGGACAGTCAGCTGTCCTCCCCATGATTGTGTCCTACTGGCCCAGACTGAGACACTGTTTAGAGGTCTAGAACCCAAACACCAGATCAGGCCACAGTCAACATTTCTCTAGGAATAGAACTGCTATAATGTGCAATCCATGTCGGATACAATGTTGGTTTGTTATCTATAGCAACCAGGAAATGTCCATTGTTCCAGTGCGTTGATCTTTTTTCCTTTTCAGTTTGTGTTTTGTATGTACGTCTGTCTCTCTGCTCAGGTTTGTCCACCCTCGTTTTGGACCCATCAAATGCATCCGAACACTGAGAGCTGTGCAGAAAGACGAAGAGCTCACGGTCGCCTACGGTTACGATCACGAGTCATTGGGGAAAAACGGCCCGGAGGCTCCTGATTGGTACAAACGTGAGCTCGAGGTTTTCCAACAAAGACAGGCAGCTCCTGTGAGCCACTGAAAACCCAGAGGAAGACCCCCAAACTCCCCAAATTTGTGCTGCTACTTCATAAAACTCCTGGAACACTGCTGCAGCTGCCGACCTTCCAAACTGATTTGACCAGAGTGACACAAGAACTATGCAAGAAACCAAGTGGTCTTAGAGGTCGTTGTTCTGACTGGAAGTGCTGCTTCATCTCATGTTTTAAGATTCACATGTTCATCACTGGTGCTTCTAGACGTCATGGAAACCCATTGTTTTCATTAGGTCAGTTTACACGATAGGACTCTGTTTAGGTGTTTACTGTAAGAGCTGTACAGTAGATCTGACCTTCTGCCCAGACTTCCATTGCCTTAACATGTCTGTTGACCTGACATGTGAAACATGCTAGAGATCATTGTATTTATTACAAGTTACATGAATTGTGTTTGTGTAGGACTCTGAAGAAATGAGTGGACTTTCTGCTACACAGGAAAGAATGGAGCTTTCAAAATCTGTACACCCCAAATAATGAAACGCCCCAAAATAAACCAAACCAAATCCATTCCAATGCTTCTTTTTTCAATTTTCTTTTCTTTCACTGAAACTCATTGTGCCTATATGTGACAAAGTCTTAAAGTTCCTCTTATTTTTAGCCTGCTGTTCTATGATTCTTCAGACTAAAAGCGAAATGAACTTCGAGTCTTAAGCCAAAATATTTCAGGAAAAGAACATATGGTGGTGGTGGCAGCATAGTGGTTTGGTTGCTTTGCTGCTTCCAGATTCTAGATGGTTTGCTAGTTATAGATCCCTCAGTTCTGCTCACTAGAAGAAAATTCTGGAGAATTTATAGCCATCAGTTTGTGATCTTAAGCTCAAGTGCATACGGTTATAAAGGGTTACAAAGTTTTTTCAGAAGTAAGATTAAAGTTTCAGAAATCTTAAATTATGTTGGAAAATATCTTTGTTTGATGTTGGCCAGATTTGTCTCGGTATCCATTTTAAGCCGTTTCCAAATCTTGAACTTTCAGATACCAGCTTCGTTCCCATCTGCTGCACATGTTGTGTGCAGCTATATTTGTGCACTTCTTACATGAAGATACAAAGAAATGCAGATAGATATTATAGACAGTTGTTTACTGGAATAAAAAAGAAATTAATTTGCAACATTTTCCAAGAACAGTTTGAACAAATCTACTCTCAGCCAGTCCTAAAAACACAGAGAATATTGACTTTTCAAAAATTGGATATATTTCCTAAAAATAGTCTTTGAAATTTTATGAACAGCGAAAGCAAGGTCTTAAAAAAAACCCCCGCTAATCTCCACAAGGCACCTGTGATTTCTGTACCAGGAACGAATGGCTATAATGTGATGTGGGCGGGGTGTGAGAGCCTGAGAGTCCAAACTCTGGGCAGAAACATCCCACGCTTCCCCCTCCACCTGCGCCCGGTTCAGCCAGGTTAATGGATAAACAAACTTCCTGCCTCCCAACCTGACACCGAAACTTCTCCGGAATACTGCCGCTGTGGTGACGAACCTGTCAATGGGACTTTTTTACAAGAAAGTTATTTTTTTTCTCCAGTCAATAGTTATTAGTGTTAATGTTTCTGAGTCATAAACCCAACCAAACGGCGCTTAGCATCAGCCTCGCTCACACGTTTCCCTCAGAACTTCTTCAAACCGAAACAGAAGCAGAGCGGGGGGGATTTCCGTCTGAACATGGACCGGTACCGGTACTTCATATTCAACCAGAGGAGTGTGCTCATCCTTGGCATCCTCCAGATAGCCTGTGCGGGTCTCTGTGTCGTCTGCGGCTTAATGGACGCTGCTTTCCGCAAGAACACCCCGCTGAGCACCAGCAGGACGCCGGTGTGGGGAGGACTGGTCAGTATCACCTGGAAGGCTCTGCTCGGTGGGCATCCAGGTATCAGGATACCTACGGAGTGTTATTGGTGTGTTACAGGCTCATATAGGAGACCGTTTCTAAAATATGGTGTGGATCCTCTTGGAGAAGAATAATGACTGTTGACAGGTTCGGCCAAAGATTGGCTGAGGCCGTGAGCAGACTTTCATTCGCCCCCCGCCGTCCTCCCCCCCCCCCCCCCACTTCCATCTTCAGTCTTTCATGATTATTATGAACATGAAGAGTTGGGAGGACGGCGAATCGCTTTTTAAAATATGCTTAATTAATTTGCTTTAGATTCTGCTGTAAAAAAACAACAAAGCAATCATTGATTATTCCATCCATCCATTTTCTAACACCCTTGTCCCCAGTGGGGACAGTGGGAACCAGAAGGTACTGGTTCCTATCCCCAGCTAATGTTCCGGGCGAGAGGTGGGGTCACCCTGGACAGGTCGCCAGTCTGTGGCATTTATCCTTGATTATTATTTTTTCTTTTTAGTGATTAAAATAATTTTCAGTTAACTGATTTATAACGTTTTTTAATCAGTCAAAGGGTAACGTTCCTTATTGGAGAATATGATATCATCACTATTAAATATCTGACAATTTCACCAGCCTGTACTGATGTCCAGATAAATATTCTAGCTAAATCCTCAAATTGACTTAGAAAATGATATTTGATGTAAAATCCACTTTTAATATGATAGTTAAGGATATGTTAATGTGTTTTTGGTATGCAGTGAACCTCCAGGATTTGTGGGTGTTAAGAACCAGAGTTGTCTGCGAATGGCTAAAATCTATAAATACTTGAGACCCCTTCATAAAACACTTGTAACTGCGTCTTAATAGTTCAAACATCAAATATACCTTAATATGCATTAATACACACAGTGGAAGCCATGTTGACACTACCACAGAAGCTAACATCCAGTCTTCCGTATTTCCACTTTGAAGTTTACGATCAATACTGTGTAATTTAACGGTGCTTTTGGATTGACAGTTTTGTAATCGACAGCCAATTGTTTGCTAAGCAGCGTTGCATCAAGACATTTCAACTACTCTAGCTGCATTTTCTTCATAATAACTTAGTTGGGCTTTACAGAAAAAAAATATTTGTGGTTTTCACAAATAATTTGAAATAGCATTCTATGGAAATATCTGCAAATATTGAACCCCAAAATCTGAACCATGAATAGTCACTGTAAAGATATTGAAAACATGACTAAACAGACAATTGTATTCGTTTAAAAAAGAATCTAGATTTTGGTTAAGTTGGACCAAAGTTTGAACAATAAATCTGTAACTATGCCTCCAGAGAAATAAAAATTCATCAACAATCCGACATATTCTGGATGTAGTTTAACTATCATGGGGAATGCTTGAATTTCTAAAACTGCCCCCCACCCCACCCAAAAACAAAAAAGTAATTTTTGAGGACACAATGGAGCCAATGTTCTGACCACACACAAAGATGAAATAGGAAGAGAAACAGCAGAGGTGGACTCACTGATGGTACTGTACCTGCTGTTACGCCGTTTATCCAGGAGGAGGAGGAGGAAGTTCAAATCATCTCTTCCAACCGTCGTAACGGGACGTGTGGAGATTCTTTACCAAATGATGAACATTATGAACAACCTGGAGCATCCTCATCATCAAACTATCATACAACAGTGTCTTCAGTCAGAGGCTTCTTCAGATCTGCAGTAATACAGACTGCTACAGGAGTTCATCCCTACACAGCCATTAACATGTTAAATAACCTTGGATGATAAACTTTTAAACAGCATTTGATCTGTTTAAAGTCACAATGTTTATGAAACGTGGCCTCAGCCCAGACACATATTAAATTGAAAATTATGAAAATTTTCAATCATGAAAGTTGAGTTTTCATAGTTAATTGCGGTAATAATTAATACTATGATTAGGCCTGTCGCGATAAACGATAAGTCAATTAATGGTACGATAAATTAAAACTATCAACGTCATTTTAATTATCGGCACTATCATCTCTTTCTGTTAATGACACTAAATGAAAAAAGGCTCAACTCCGGTGCTCTCCACTGACTCCTCCCTTCCTCATTTCCTTAGTGTAAAGCCCAGCGGACACTACACGATCTTAGAGCTGCCCATTTTCGAAACCCGAGAGACAACACATTATTAGCCGACAGAAATCCTACGTATAACATAACATTCGGTCCGTTACGATGTCAAGTTTCCAGGCTTGATATTTATTTCTCGATTATTGGTTAATTAGCTAATGTAAACTCCTGCTCTGCTAGTCAGTTGGTCTTTGAGTCGCTTTTTTTTTTTGCTAATGGAACTGAAACGCACTGAATTGCGCAACACGTTGTTGAAACAATAATTACTGAGAATATAAATTTTAACAGGTTTTGTTGATTATTATTTGTTGATATAATTCTTTAATGAAGCTACAAACGTTTAGGACCTTAGTGAATATTTTGATAATCGTGTCAGAAGAGGAAGTTCTGGTCTCATCGTCCTGGCGGTGTTCAGTTTGTCACCAACTGTCGAGATCAACTCAAAACCTTCCAGTGATCGACGTATTGAGCCCCCTGATCTACCGTAACACACCAAACACTAGCAGGGGTGTCAAACTCCAGTCCTCAAGGGCCGCTGTCCTGCAACTTTTAGATTTGCCTCTGCTGCACCACACCTGAATAGAATAATTAGGTCATTAAGGCTCTGGAGAACTGATCTACACAAGGAGGAGGTAATTAAACCATTTCATTCCAGTGTTTTGTACCTGTGGCACATCTAAAACCTGCAGGACAGCGGCCCTTGAGGACTGGAGTTTGACACCTGTGCACTACAGGATGATCGATTACGAAATCGTAAGTGACAATGTTAGAACGGCCGGCGTTCTAACATTGTCTTAAGGGGAAAATAGGGGCAAAAAAACCTTGTAGTGTGAATTATTGCATCAGGTAGTCGATGTGCCCATTTTCTCTATTTAAATCTAATTATTACTGAAGGGCAACATAGTATACAGACTTCATAATCTGCACTCTTTTGGTTGAATGCAGTATTTATTTCCACTTTGGCTTTATGTTGTTTAGTTTTTTTTCCAAGTAAATTTTTTGTTAATGGAGACTGAGAATCCATTTTATTTTTGTTTTTGGTTGTTTTGTTTTGTTTATTTTGTTTATCAGTTCCAGTGTTTAGTGTTCTTTTGAAATTAAAGTGTATCTATCTTTGGCAGGAAATCGCATGCATTATTACGTCATTTCCATTACATCAGTGTAAAAAGGTCTTCAAACAATATTATCGTTTATCGCAATAATTTTTGAGACAATTAATCGTTCAGCAAAATTTGTTATCGTGACAGGCCTAACTATGATCAAATTAGGATCCTCGCTCACACTGCTTCCTGTTGTTTTCAGTTCATGGCCTGTCCTGGTGTGCTGGCGCTGTTTGCATCCCAGAGGAAGAACGCTGTGTTGGTGAGTTTCTAGCTTCTGAACTCTGCTTCTCTTTAGGTGACAATAGGCTGGTACATATGGCAAGCTCAGAGACACCTCTTGAGTCTGTGTCGACATGGCAACCTGCTGATGACACTCTAAGCTCAGTGATCTCTTCCAGTTTGATGCCTCACAATGCCAAGGTACTGTTAACTTTTTACAAGGACTGGGCGATATGGCTGAAAACCATATCACGATATAAATATTTTATATCAGTGGATGCTGATAATTATGGATCAGTGTTTTGTTTTAAATACCTGAAATGCTGCCAAGCTGGTGACATGATCTTTACTGTTTAATCCTCAATTTCAGTCATTTTCTCCTTCCACTCCATGCTGCTGCTGTTTATTTCTAAGCTGCTAAGAGGCACAGTGGTGAAACCTGAAACTGCTGCTGCGCATGGTACTCAGCAGGCTGTTGCTAGGAAACCAAAGAGTGAGCGAGCGAGTTAGTTGATGCCACCAATCTAGCTTAGCTGGCTGTGAGAGGTTGAGCAGCTAATGCCTTTCCTCTGCCTACATCCCCCAGAATGCTTTTCTGGAACAGAGTCCAATCAAAATTGTATCAGACATATTTTCTATTGATATTGATGATTTTCTGTTGCGATATATATCGCAACAGAATCGCCTCGAAGCCGTACGGCTTCGAGGCGATTCTGGTCCACCATCCGGCGTCTCAGGGGGGGGAAGCGGTGCAGCACCAACACTGTTTATAGTGGGGATGGTGTGCTGCTGACTTCTACTCGGGACGTTGTGGGCCGGTGGGCAGAGTACTTCGAAGACCTCCTCAATCCCACCAACATGCCTTCCACTGAGGAAGCGGAGCCTGGGGACTCTGGGTTGGGCTCTCCAATCTCTGGGGACGAGGTCACCGAGGTGGTTAAAAAGCTCCTCGGTGGCAGGGCCCCGGGGGTGGATGAGATCCGCCCGGAGTTCCTTAAGGCTCTGGATGTTGTGGGGTTGTGTTGGTTGACGCGACTCTGCAATGTCGCATGGACATCGGGGGCAGTTCCCCTGGATTGGCAGACTGGGGTGGTGGTCCCCCTGTTCAAAAAGGGGGACCGGAGGTGTGCTCCAATTATAGAGGGGTCACACTCTTAAGCCTCCCTGGCAAGGTCTATTCAGGGGTCCTGGAGAGGAGGGTCCATCGGATAGTCGAACCTCGGATTCAGGAAGAGCAGTGTGGTTTTCGTCCTGGTCGTGGAACACTGGACCAGCTCTACACCCTCGGCAGGGTCCTGGAGGGTGCATGGGAGTTCGCCCAACCAGTCTACATGTGTTTTGTGGACTTGGAGAAGGCGTTCGACCGTGTCCCTCGGGGAGCCCTGTGGGGGGTTCTCCGGGAGTATGGGGTACCGGGCCCTTTGATACGGGCTGTCAGGTCCCTGTATGACCGGTGTCAGAGTCTGGTCCGCATTGCCGGCAGTAAGTCGGGCTCGTTTCCGGTGAGAGTTGGACTCCGCCAGGGCTGCCCTTTGTCACCGATTCTGTTCATCACTTTCATGGACAGAATTTCTAGGCGCAGCCAAGGTGTTGAGGGGATCCGATTTGGTGGCCTTAGGATCTCATCTCTGCTTTTCGCAGACGATGTGGTCCTTTTGGCTTCATCAGATCGTGATCTGCAGCTCTCGCTGGAGCGGTTCGCAGCCGAGTGTGAAGCGGCCGGGATGGGGATCAGTGCCTCCAAATCCGAGGCCATGGTCTTGAGCCGGAAAAGGGTAGAGTGCCTTCTCCGGGTCAGGGGGGGTGTCCTGCCCCAAGTGGAGGAGTTTAAGTATCTCGGGATCTTGTTCACGAATGGGGGAAGAAGGGAGCGGGAGATCGACAGGCGGATTGGCGCAGCGTCTGCTGTCAAGCGGGTGCTGTACCGGTCCGTCGTGGTGAAGAGAGAGCTGAGCCAAAAAGCGAAGCTCTCGATTTACCGGTCGATCTACGTTCCCACCCTCATCTATGGTCATGAGCTTTGGGTCATGACCGAAAGAACGAGATCGCGGATACAAGCGGCCGAAATGGGTTTTCTCCGTAGGATGGCTGGGCTCTCCCTTAGAGATAGGGTGAGAAGCTCAGTCATCCAGGAGGGACTCAGAGTAGAGCCGCCGCTCCTTCACATCGAGAGGAGCCAGTTGAGGTGGCTCGGGCATCTGGTCAGGATGCCTCCTGGACGCCTCCCTGGTGAGGTGTTCCGGGCACGTCCCACCGGGAGGAGGCCTCGGGGAAGACCCAGGACACGCTGGAGGGACTATGTCTCTCGGCTGGCCTGGGAACGCCTCGGGATTCCCCCGGAGGAGCTAGAAGAAGTGGCTGGGGAGAGGGAAGTCTGGGCCTCCCTTCTGAAGCTGCTACCCCCGCGACCCGACCTCGGATAAGCGGAAGAAGATGGATGGATGGATGGATATATATTGTTATTGATTTATCGTCCACCGCTACTTTTTACACATTTTCAAGTTTTGACTTTTCAGAGTCAATTGCACCTCCAGGGAAGTTTCAGATGGATGGATGAATTAATTGATTGATTTGTCAATTCATTTTTTTACTGGGTTTTACGCTTATGTCTGGATTGCAGAAGATGACTCTGTATGCCTAGCTATGATCTGAATATGACTCTCTATGGGGGGCAGTGGAGTGAATGTTTTTCCAGAGGGGTCATGTTTACCCCTGATCCCCCTTTTGAGGGCGCCACTGTTCAGAGTCAGTCAAATCTCTTTGTTTTTGGCAATTTTATAGCTTTTATTTTAAATTCTTTTACACACCTTGATATAGAAGATCTCCTTAGGTGGTACCTTCCCTCATTGCACAAATGTACATCTCTCTGTCGTTCAGTAGATTTTTCAATACATATATTTCACTCATCTTAAGAACTACTTGGGATGGGATCATTTGAACATCCTTATTGGTGATGATTTAAATTTAGGGTGTGTGTATTTACCTTGTACCATGGCTGTGTGTGGAAGTGTTGTGGTGTAAGCTGATACTGTGGTGCTGCATGGCTCTCTTATGAAATGGCCTGGAAATGGAAAGGTCGCAGGATGAGCTGGAATCCCTCAACAGGCGTGAGGTTAACTCCTCATTCCATCGTTTCCCTGCTGCTCGTCCCTTCCACACATAAACACGTCCCAAACTGTCTGGACATTTTGTGTCTGTCCTCAGGTCAGCTGCATGGTGGTGGCTGCAGGACTTTCCTGTGCAGCTGCGGTCGTCATCTTCGGCTACTCCTCTCTGACGCTGACCTATGGGGAAGAGGACGAAGACGTCTTCCACCAACACAAAAGTGCCAAAGTGGTAACTACCGCGCACAGCCGGCTGCATTCAGAGCTCTTCATTTGGTGGAACTTCAACTACACACACATCTGTCTGCTGTTTCACAGCCTTTCTAACAACTGACAGCAGTGACAGTAGCTGCTGTCTACAAACCAGACAAGTTGAAGTGACTCAAGCTTCTTTTATTTTGGTGGAACATGGTTTTAAGTGTGGCTCTGGACGTATTTGTACCTAACAGCAGCAAACTGTGTCACACTGATATTATTTCTGTCTCCTAACTCAGACATTTGTTCTCCATCGGCTGGTGAAAGGAGCCAATGCCACCATCATCCTGACCTGCATCATCAGCCTGGTTCTGTCCTCCCTCATTGGTTATGTGGGTTTCCGGAGTCTTCCATGCTGTGGCTGCTATGATTCCAGGACTGGACTGGTAAGGACTGGTAGCCCACCGCCTCTTGGTGTGAGGCTGAAAGAATTAATCATGTCATGGTACAATGTTTCTCCAAAGGTCATGCTGTTGTGTCTGTGGAAGTTGCTAGTAGGGTTCTCAAGTCCAAATAACCAATGTCTCAATTTAATCAATACTAGAAA
Organism: Xiphophorus maculatus; assembly: GCF_002775205.1. Taxonomy (NCBI): domain Eukaryota; kingdom Metazoa; phylum Chordata; class Actinopteri; order Cyprinodontiformes; family Poeciliidae; genus Xiphophorus; species Xiphophorus maculatus. Next base: position 29,709,092 of record NC_036465.1, on the reverse strand, counting down.
ATGTATTGATTTAAAATAACAGACTCTTAGCTCCTTACCGTCCTGTGTTGTGAGCTTAACCTGCTAACATGACAGAAAGGAAACATATGCGACCCTGTGCAGCCAACAGGACTAACACAAAAAAGTCATTCAGACGAACTTTCCCATAAAGGCAGATGGAAAAAAAAAGAAGAATACCAAAGAATGACACGTGCCAGCTATGCTAACACTGATGTTTGAAAGCAGCCTAAAATGAACAGTAAAGCTCCTGTATCTGCGATGTTGAAAACTTCACAAACAAACACTACCTGTTTCATCTGCAGTGGTCAGAGATGGGTTCATTTGGACCGTCCAGTCTTTTCCTATGGTCTGCGCGGTCCAGTGAGATTGCGCTGACCTTGCGTGTGCTTTTACAAGGGGCTTTTTCTGTGTAGTTTTGGAATCTGATGGTTCCCCGGTGTCCCACTGTGACATTTCCTGCACTCCTCATAAGCATCGCGCTAAGACTGCAGGAGGGTTACACATTAGCTTCATAGACACATAAAGCCCTGTGACGGCTGCAGTCGGCTGGACCCCACCATCAAGACAGGCTCATGAAGTTCAAAACTCCCCAATTTTTTGTTCTAATCTGCGTGATTAGACAGTTCAGACACAGGTAAGGATGAGGCACTGCGTAGAATAAAATGTATTATAGGAATTTGTCACAAGTGTAGGAAAAGGACACAGTCAATGAAATCTATGAAATCTCAATTGTGACAAAGGCAAAATGCTTCAGTGTATTTGGCATACTCACCTAAATCCCCACCCACTGTTTAGTCCACATTAGTGGGCTAAACACTGACGTGTTCTGATTTCAAGACTGAAACCAGAAAGGTACGCGTCATGGAAACAGTTCCTGTTGCGATCAGTTAGCAAATTGCTCCTAATCCACCAACCCTTAGCAATAAACCACACAATCCTCGACCTGGTGCACCTTCACTGCCTGCCAGCTCACATGAGCAAAGGACAGAATGTATCAGTGATTAGATCACCACCATGATTCAATGGAGTCAGGACCATCATGTTTATGAAGCATGGCAGAGAGAGAGAGCCAAACCCAGATCAGCCTGGTCTGTAAGTGAGGTATTTTATATTTGGTGAACTCTGCTCCAGTAATAATAATGCTCCATACGCTAAAGTTCAACATTGAATTTCCGCCACTTCCTGGACACACAATTATCACGTTTAAACAAGATACGTATCACGTCTAAGACAAGTATCACGCTATAGCGTGATGGCATTCAAAATATTTTTTTTTCTGTGTGATAGCAATGCGCTGCCATACAAATCAAACCAAAATTAATACTGTTCCATCTGAGGACAGTCAGGAATAAAACCCACTTCCGTTTTTCAGTTGAATGTGTTTGGCTCATTTGTCTACACTGGGCCACGCATATATACAGGCATGAACAGCAGCACACGCCTAATAGGATTAAAGATAAAAAAAAGTGTGCAACACCCCCAGCCCCAAATGACGGATTGTTTATTGGAAGTAAATCCTGAGTTTCACTGTAATAGCTGTATGCACAAACACACACACACACACGCACACACACACACACACACACACACACACACACGCGCACACACACACACAAAAAAAAGGACAGTGTAAGCTACAAAAACACACTCTTACAACCAGAATGTTTCAACTAAAAATAATGTTCACCTCTAAAAATATCAACTCTAATTCAAAACTATGCCCTAGTGTTTATATACAACAAATTCACAATTTCAATCGATTAAAAAATTAGAACCATCCTCATTTACAAAAGAAACATACCTTGTGCCTCTATCAATAGGGCCGCTAATCTTCTGTTCCTTTCTGCCGTTAAGCTGCCATTCTACAACATATATAGAGCAAAATAAAAATAAAATAACATCAAATCAAAAACTGGAAGTCATGTGTCATACAAAATAAAATGAGATAAAGGAACAAAGCACTAAAGATGTCTAAATGAGAGACAGTTTAACCTGAGTTCATCCAACACTTTTCCTCATCAAAAATGTCTTTTGATGAGGAAAACACTGTTGAGCAGATTTAATGGGAAACCACGTGATTGTGTTTTGCATTGTTAAGCCTATTTAAATTACAGCCACATTGGCAGAAACTAGTCTAAATTGTTGGGGAAAGTTTCATTTGTCTTAATATGAATGAATTTATTTGGAAATGTTTTAATGGTTTGAAACATCTCCTTTACTAGAAGGTGTGAATCACTTCAGAGCTTTTCCTGGTTACCATAGCAATAGCAACTAATGTTACACTTCTACCTAACTGATGATGTCATTAGGATCAGATGCTTTGTGTCATAGGTCTATGACATCAGCTCTGAAACCTCTTAAATAGTTTGTCACTTGTGTTCTAGAGCCAGACCTGCAGAACCCAGCGGATTTATAGTGAATTGTTCTCTTTGCACCGTGAGACAGAAACGGAAGATGGACTCCCCTCGTTTACCCAAGATTATTATTCCTACGGTAAGGACAAAGAAGATACAACCAAATGAAGAACTGTACCAAGCTTTGCGACTTCGAGAGCAGGAAGAATCTTCAAACACCGTTGTTTCATACTGGACGATATATACAAAAAATGCAGAACATGAACAAAAAATGAGACAAAGAGCTGTGTCCACAGCTAATTGCAATGAGGTTACTGGGAAAGACAAACATGACAAACAGTTTAAGAAGCCTTTGTCATGTAAAAAAGAACAGAAACCCATCATACAGGACCTGAAGAAAAAAGAAGTTGCAAAAGACACTTTAGAGGAGAACATGTTTTCTAAAGAAATGGCTATGCGGGAGACAAATGAAGACTTTCCTTCTATATCTGTGTTTCAAAACCAGCGTGAGATGAGGCTTCCTGTAAAGGTTCTTTCTCAACAAGATTGTAAGAAGATTGTTTATGACAATCTAGACGAAATAAAGAGGAAAGAAGCTGCCAAATACATTCTTCTGGAGAACAAGCGTTGTGCAGAGAGGGCCAATCAGCAGTTACTCCAGAAGTTGCAAGAGGAAAGAGAAAGGAAGCAGAAAGATGAAATAAAACAGTCTCTGACTGATACCTGGGATGCTCAAATTCTATATAAACAACAGAAGGAGGAGAAACAAGCTAAACTTGAAAGGCAATACAGGGCTGCCATGATTGAGTCAGATAGACTCCATCAAACTGAGGAAATTGAGACGAGGAGACGGAAGAAAGAGCAATGCCGGAAATTTTTGAGACAGAATGAGACTCTGCGTACCAAAGAAAAAAAGAAATCTGGTGATTACAGTTTAGAGGACGTACTGAAGAAATGTGATGTTCTTTTACAGAAAAAGCATTGTGACATGTTTTACGAGGATGAGACTGCCACATTGTCACATAAAATACAGCGGCAACAGAAAACTCCAACGCAAAACCCTCTGGCTGATGAATTGGCTGCCAGACATAAACGCAAAGAGAAAAAGAAGAGGGAAATGGACAGGGCTGAAAGGCAAGGGGTTCTTCCTGGATATCGAGGTGAGGAAAGTAGACAGAAGAAGGCGGCTCAGCAGAACCTGAAGACACAGAACAACGTTACTGAGCCAGAAAGAGCTGTTCATCATCAATCGGTCGTTCTAGATCGTGACAGTCACTGTGACATTGCTCATAACAACACAAGTCTTGAAATACGTAAAAAAATCGTGTACGACCAACTTTCACTTATAAAGAAAAAAGAAGATATGAAAAGGACTTCTATGGAGGAAAAGTTAATGGAAGACTTTAAACATCGGGAAGCTGCAGAGCAGAAACTTGAAAAACTGGAGAAGGAGAAAAAAGCTGCAGCTAACATTTGTCTGATTGATTCGTGGGGTTCCCAGATACGACGCAAACAGCAGGAGAAAAAGGAACTTCGTGAGGCTGAGAGGAGAGACATGCTGTCCTTAATTGAGCTGGACAGAGTGTGTGGAGGTGAAAGTAGAAAAATCAGCCATCAGAAATGCAAACAGCCTGTTCAGGGGACTCTGCCAGCAGCAAGACCAGGGAGAAGCAGCTCCAAGTCCTGTGCGGGAAAAACCAGCAATGCTTGCAGATCTTCACCGAGTCGTCAGAAGGTTAGCAGTACCACGCCTGTCAGACTTCCCTCACTGGACTCCAGCTCTATACACCTCCCTGAGGATTGCCAAGAGACTGAGAATGACATTGTAAAACTCCCATCCATTCCCATACAAAATGAATAATTGTTTCTCAGCTGGCCAAGGAATGCGAGGGGATTCCCCTGGAGCTGAGGAGAGGGAAGTCTGGGCCTCCATACTTAGGCTTCCGCCCCCACGACCCGACAAGCAGAAGACAATGGATGGATGGATGGATGGATGGATGGATGGATGGATGGCTCTTCAAACCAGTCTTTCCTTTTGTCTTCTGCCTGTCTGTGAAAACAGCAGCTATCACTTTTCGTTTACATAACATCTTTGTAAGATTGTTAGCTACGTCAGACATATGAGGCCTTATCTTTGAAGGTAGCATACACGGTATTAGTAAGTTTAAGTTATTGTTAGTCATTTTAACAAAAGGTTTTCTCTGGGTGCTCCAGTTTTCCTACAAAAACGATAGACAGACCGACAGACCGATAGATAGATAGATAGATAGATAGATAGATAGATAGATAGATAGATAGATAGATAGATAGATAGATAGATAGATAGATAGATAGATAGATAGATAGATAGATAGATAGATAGATAGATAGATAGATAGATAGATAGATAGATAGATAGATAGATATTGTAAAAAAAGAGGTAAATTTAATGCTAGTTTTGGACAAAACGTTTGGCTCTTTTCCTCTCTAATTTTCCCGGATCCTCGGCGAGTGGCGGCGTGCTCTAAAGTGAAAGCAACAACAAAGCGTGTTGACGTCACAGATCACAGAGTTTAATCTCATACAAAGCAATGAACAACAAAGCTGCAGAGGAACAGAGATATGCATTTTCTCATAAAAATAAAGACACACAAGGGGAAGACAAACGAACACAAAACACAAAGACAAACAAAAAGCAAAAATAGCGGCCGCTCTCTCTTTTTTTTTCGGCGTGCTCCATGTACGTAATTTTTATACCAAATAGGTGTTTCCCTATTTAATTTATGCATTCTAGGCGTTCCTCTTGTTGACCAACTGGAAGCTCCCAGAGAAACTTGGAACTCCCCTCAATCTACGGCCAAGATCAAAGGAACATCTGTCTTCTGACGAGACAAAAGAGCGGATTGCTGGCCCTGACACCCTGTGGCTCCCTCGGTCATTCTGAGCACAGAACGATCTGAGATAAGACCTCACAGATACCTGAGAAATCTAAAGTCTCTGTCTCCCAAGGAAAATGCTAATTTTATGGCTTCGCCTGTGGCCTGGCCTCACAGTGGGGGTCCCATTGAGTGATCTCCCTTAATCTGCATTTGGTTCCTGTGTCTCTGAATGCTTACCCCTCTGGTTTAGTTTTAAATGCTCAACACAAACCTGTTCAAAATAAGAGTGTTCCATATATCTTTTAAGATTAACTGTATTAAGCATTAAAATAACAGACAGACAGACAGACAGACAGACAGACAGACAGACAGACAGACAGATAGATAGCAGTGGCGGGCCGTGCATTTCACACCTAGGCCTTCAGTAGTGCTCCGTCTGAATCAATCCAACCCTCAATAACTATTTTATGGCTATAAAACTTCTACTGCAGGTACAGCTGCGACACACATAAAAAAAGCATCAAAAATAACCTGATAAAATTGCAATATTATTTAGGAATATAGCAACATTTTACTCACCAAAAATCCTGATTATTTGTACACAAAATCCATCCTCCTTTCTTTCCTCAAGATTTCAATTACTCTGTTGTGCAGATTATCCTTGCGTTTCTCTTCCATGAAGAAGTCCTTTTCTATCGCCATCGAAGCTAATGCTGAAAGTCGAGCCTGCCCGGTCCTATTTCTGGCATAAGTTTTAGTTAGTAGACTGAAAGTGGCGGACAAATCCTTTTCCCGGTTGTGACAGGCTTGCTAGCTTCGGAGTTACCCGACCTTGTTTAACAATGTCCAACTTTTCTTGAAAAGTCCGTCTTGAAAATGGCTTTGACAGTAAATCTCCAACCAAATCAATTTCTTCTCCTCCTTCACCATTGTGGGTTGACAAAACAGCTATTAAATCAACACAACAATATCTTTGCTTGCGCAGCAGATGCAGTTTGCTAGCTCTGGCTAGTACGCGCTTTGACTATCCAATCAGAGCGTGTGAATACGCTGATGTTTCCGCCAACTCAAAATCTGATTGGTTGAAGCAACAGTTTGATCGACATTTATTTTATTCGACAGGCCCCGCAGAACTGATTGTGAAGGCCTCCAGGCAGATTTCTTTGACCCTGGCAACAAATAGTGGTTGAAATGTGATTGGTTAAATGCTTAAATATGAAAATACACGTCTGGAAGCGGCGCAACCAGGGGGCTAGCAATGAAAGGAAGCGCACAGACCATTTGGAATTATTTAATACGTATTTATGGACGAAATATAATTAACATCAGTCTGTGATTCAGATATTTTTAGGCCAGCATAGATAGATAGATAGATGGAGAGATGGATAGTTTTCTTTATTAGTAAAATTAAGTAATCCTACTTCAAATATATGTTTTCTCTGGGTGCTCCAGTTTCTCTAAAAACACAAATGACAGACATACTGATACATTTTGTCTGTAATTTTGTCTATTAGTTAAATAATTCTACTTTAAACATTAGTTCTCTCCAGGTCTCTACAAACATGATACCACATAGGTTAGCTAGCTAAAAATAGATTTTATATATATATATATATATATATATATATATATATATATATATATCTATATATATATATATATATATATATATATATATATATATATATATATATATATATATATATATATATATATATATATATATATATATATATATATATAGCTGGCTATAGCTGGCTGGATAGCTCAATAGATAATACGGTATATCACCCGAGAGGGCAGGGTTCGAATCCAGTCTGGGTCCTTAGGCAAGACCCTTCAAGCTACTGCCTACCTCATACCATGAGAGACACAAAAATGCATAACATGCCGGCTCAGACGTCGCCCGGCCAAACAAGGTCTGCGTCAGGTGTTGGGGAACCAGAGCACCTTGATGACAAATGGGCTACGGAAATGGGCGAGAGATGAAAATGTGGATCTGTTGGAATGCTACTACTCAAGTAACCCTAATCAGAGAGGTTACATGCAAAGACTGGTGAAGGAATGGTTACTTCGACATCCCCAGTCAACACTAAGCGCTAAACAACTAGTAGCTCAGTGTTCCAACATCCGCAAACGGCAACTGCTATCACAACTTGAGATTGATGAGATACAACACAAATGGAGGAAAAGGAGGAACCTGGATGTCAGAACTGTGGGGACTTAACTACAAGTCCCCACCCAGTCAGGGGATACACGGCCCCATTGAGCGAATCAGAGCTGAACGACCTGAGAGAGAAAATCATGACCCGAATGACAACCAGACCTCCTCGGCGCCAACTACAACGGCTGAGTGAAGTACCATCAGAGATCATTGAGAATGTGAATGCATAAAATCAAGGTATCAAGGAGGGAAGTGAGCCAACTGTCAGAGCTCCACAAGGGTACAATGAAAAGACCAGAAAGTACAGGCAGATGCCCATACCTGAAGCACTCGAAACTGCCAAACAGAGGCTCCAAGCCTTGGCCAGCCGCCTAAAGAGATACACAAGGGAGAATGAATCCAGAAGGATTAACCGGCTCTTCTCCACTCAACCAGCTAAGGTGTACTCTCAATGGCAGGGTAATAACAACAGAGTAGACCCACCAAGGCTGGAGACTGAACAATACTGGGAAAGGGAGGCGTCCCACAACAGCAATGCACAGTGGTAATAACCATAATAACCTCCCTGAGCAAGCCTTGGTAACCATCACTGTGACAGATGTCCAAGAAAGAGTCTCAGGTATGAAAAACTGGACAGCACCAGGACCTGACATGATCCATCCATGAGCGACTGGCAGACCAAATGAACCAGCTGCTACAAAGTGGGACTCACCCTGAATGGTTAACTGAAGGGCGGACAATCCTAATCCAGAAGGATCCATCAAAGGGTCCAGTCCCACCCAAGCTCATGTCAGGCATCATAGCGGCCAAGATAAGCAAACACATGGATAAACACATGAAGGTATCGGTGTAAATAGCAGAGGAGCCAAACACCAACTCCTCGTAGACCGCACAGTTGCCCGAGACTGCAAAACCCGACACACCAACCTGTGCATGGCTTGGATTGATTACAAGAAAGCCTATGACTCAATGCCGCATACTTGGATCATTGAATGCTTAGAGATGTATAACATCAACAGGACTCTGAGAGCCTTCATTGCAAACTCGATGAAGCTGTGGAAAACCACCCTTGAAGCCAACTGCAAACCACTTGCACAAGTGTCCATCAAATGTGGCATATACCAAGGAGATGCTCTGTCCCCGCTACTGTTCTGCATAGGCCTGAACCCCCTCAGCCAAATTATCAACAAGACTGGCTGCGGATACCGACTCAAAAATGGGGCCAACATCAGCCACCTTCTCTATATGGATGACATCAAGCTGTATGCCAAGAGTGAGCGAGACATCGACTCACTGATCCACACCACCAGGATCTACAGCACGGACATTGGGATGTCATTCGGACTAGAGAAGTGTGGTCGGCTGATCACAAAGAGGGGGAAGGTCATCCGCACAGAAGGGGTCTCACTCCCAGAAGGAACAATAGCAGACATAGAGGACAGTTACAAGTACCTAGGTATACCACAAGCAAATGGCAACCTCGATGAGGTCACAAGGAAAGGAGCCACAGCTAAATACCTCCAACGAATAAGGCAAGTCCTGAGAAGCCAGCTCAATGGCAAGAACAAAGTCAGCGCAATAAACAGCTATGCCCTGCCAGTAATCAGATACCCTGCTGGAATAATTAGCTGGCCAAAGGAGGAGATAAAAGCCACTGATATTAAGACTAGAAAACTACTAACAATGCATGGAGGATTCCATCCCAAATCCAGCACCCTGAGACTGTACACGAGCCGCAAGGAAGGAGGCAGAGGACTAGTGAGTGTGAGAACCACAGTCCAGGACGAAACAACTAAGATCCATAAATACATCGGGGACAAAGCCTCAACAGACAATGTGCTCAGTGAATATCTCAGACAACAGGGAACGGAGGTTGAGGTGCCAGAGATACCATCATGGCAGGACAAGCCCCTACATGGGATGTACCACCAGCAAATAACCCAAGTGGCTGATATCAGTAAATCCTACCAATGGCTGGAAAAAGCTGGACTCAAGGACAGCACAGAGGCCCTCATCCTGGCCGCCCAGGAACAGGCCCTAAACACCAGAGCAATAGAGGCCCAGATATACCACACCAGACAAGACCCAAGGTGTAGGTTGTGCAAGGAGGCCCCTGAGACAGTCCAGCACATAACAGCAGGGTGCAAGATACTGGCAGGGAAAGCGTACATGGAACGACATAACCAAGTTGCAGGCATAGTGTACAGAAACATCTGTGCAGAATATGGACTGGAAACCCCGAGATCAAAGTGGGAAACACCCCCAAAGGTGGCGGAGAACGCCAGAGCTAAGATCCTGTGGGACTTCCAGATCCAGACAGACAAAATGGTAATGGCGAACCAACCAGACATTGTCGTAGTGGATAAACAACAGAGGAAAGCCGTTGTGATAGATGTAGCAATACCAAGCGACTGCAACATCAGGAAAAAGGAGCACGAGAAACTAGAGAAATACCAGGGCCTCAGGGAGGAACTGGAGAGGACCTGGAAGGTGAAGACCACAGTGGTGCCTGTGGTCATCGGGGCCCTCGGGGCAGTCACCCCCAAACTGGACCAATGGCTACAACAGATCCCAGGAACAACATCAGACATCTCAGTCCAGAAATGTGCAGTCCTTGGCACAGCCAAGATACTGCGCAGAACCCTCAAGCTCCCAGGTCTCTGGTAGAGGACCCGAGCTCAGAGGATAAGAACCACCCGCGGTGGGTGAGAAGGGAATTTTTTTTTTTAATATATATATATATATATATATAAGGTGTGAGACAGACTCATATATATATATATATATATATATATATATATATATATATATAAGGTGTGAGGCCTTTTAATTGTTATAATTAAAAAGCCTCAAACTTTTTATTATGACATTAAAAGTGTCATTATTATGACACTTTTGTCATAAAAGTGTCATTATTATCACACTTTTAATGTCATCATTATACAACATATATATGTATACATATATACATATAACTCTTTCCAATTCAATACATACAGTATATATATATATATATACACTGCCTGGCCAAAAGAAAGTCGCCACCAAAAAATGGTCACACTCTCTAATATTTTGTTGGACCGCCTTTAGCTTTGATTACAGCGCGCATTCGCTGTGGCATTGTTTCAATAAGCTTCTGCAGTGTCACAAGATTTATTTCCATCCAGTGTTGCATTAATCTTTCACCAAGATCTTGTATTGATGATGGGAGAGTCTGACCACTGCACAAAGCCTTCTCCAGCACGTCCCAAAGATTCTCAATGGGGTTAAGGTCTGGACTCTGTGGTGGCCAATCCATGTGTGAAAAGATGTCTCATGCTCCCTGAACTACTCTTTCACAATGTGAGCCCCATGAATCCTGGCATTGTCATCTTGGAATATGCCCGTTCCATTTGGGAAGACAAAATCCATTGATGGAATAACCTGGTCATTCAGTATATTCAGGATTCAGTATATTCAGGTAGTCAGCTGACCTCATTCTTTGGGCACACAATGTTGCTGAACCTAGACCTGACCAACTGCAGCAACCCCAGATCATAGCACTGCCCCCACAGGCTTGTACAGTAGGCACTAGGCATGATGGGTGCATCACTTCACCTGCCTCTCTTCTTACCCTGATGCGCCCATCACTCTGGAACAGGGTAAATATGGACTCATCAGACCACATGACCCTCTTCCATTCCTCCAGAGTCCAATCTTTATGCTCCCTAGCAAACTGAAGCCTTTTTTTCTGGTTAGCCTTACTGATTAGAGGTTTTCTTACGGCTACACAGCTGTTCAATCCCAACCCCTTGAGTTCCCTTCGCATTGTGCGTGTGGAAATGCTTTTGCGTTCACAATTAAACATACTCCTGAGTTCTGCTGTTGTTTTTCTTCGATTTGATTTGACCAAACGTTTAAGTAATCGCCAATCACGATCATTCAGGATTTTTTTCCGACCACATTTCTTCCTGGAAGAACATGGTGCCCCACCATCCTTCCAGTTTTTAATGATGCGTTGGACAGTTCTTAACCCAATTCTAGTAGTTTCTGCAATCTCCTTAGATGTTTTCTCTGCTTGATGCATGCCAATGATTTGACCCTTCTTAAACAGACTAACGTCTTTTCCACGACCACAGGATGTGTCTTTTGCCATGGTTGTTTAAGAAATGAGGAGTTACTCATTGCATCAGCTGGGGTTAAATAACTTGTTGCCAGCTGAAAGATAATCGCCTATGCAGTACTTATCCAATAGGAGGCTTGTACCTATTTGCTTAGTTAAATCCAGGTGGTGACTTTTTTTTGGCCAGGCAGTATATATATATATATATATATATATATATATATATTGTTGAAAATGGATCAAAAATGTACCGCACACAGAGCAGAAAATCAGCCAGTACAAGTAATCAGACTTTACTTATTTTATTCTTTTTTAGCGCTAAAAAAGGAGACGCTTACCCTTACAGACTAGGTGTGGATGTGACCGAGTCTATACAGCATCTGATCAAAAACGGGAAGATTCGTTTACTATACTACGGATGCACCTGGTGGTCATCTGATGTCTTACGTCATTTTATCAACTAAGTTTCTATTTCCTGGGAGACGGGAGTCTGAGGAGTTTCTATAGATGTTACAATTACAAAGGGCCTTTGTGTGAGAATATGAGAATGCAGTGTGTGAAAGCATATGAATGTATTTGAGCTTGATAAGCGCCTCAACAGCTCCCCCTTTTGGTCTCAACGAGACCACACAAAACAAGAAAAATGGAAAATAACGAAAAGAATAAAAGAGGGGGCTGTACATCCTCGAGTAGACACTGTCCCTTCCGGAAAACTTCCCCCTGAGGCTTCGTCCTCCCACATCCTCAACCAATGTCTTTATTTCATGTCATTTCATTTCATCACATATTTTGGGGGTAAAAACGGACAGGGCACCCCTGGCCTCTCAGGCGGTGGAAAAAATCACAATGTCCCCCTTACAATCTGGAGAAATGCACAAATAGAAACAAAATTTTGAAGGGTGTTGGGGTTTAGGGAAATGTTAGTCAACCACCCATGGCATGACTATGTCAGCTGTTTCTGTTTTATATATTATATTTATTTTCAATAAAATGTTATCCGTAGTCTTGTTTTGTCTTAATCATTTTTGTTGTCATTATTACTTCATATGCCTGATTTTTCATTATATTCATTCTGTAGTTACCTCAGGTCAACGCCATGCCACAGGAGGGTAATGAACTCAAAAGAGCAAAGTCTAAAATTTTGTGTTAGGTTTTGTATTTTTTTTTTGTTGTTTTATTGTTAGTATTTAAAAACAAGGTGAAAAGTCACAGCTACGAAGTTGTTAAGTTCTACAAAAGTGCTAAGTGAACAAAATGTTAGGATAGTGTGTGGAACTTATAGTGAAGTGTTAGGTTAAAATTATTTGTAAAGGCAGTGAAATGTTAGGTAGTATGCAAAAATGAACACATTGTTAGAAGACTAAAAGGTGAGATTTCTATGTAATATGTAAAAGTTAATGAACTACGAAAAGGATGCAAAGTTAATGAAATGGTAAGAAAAGCTTAGAATTCTGAGTATTGAAAGGCACAGAACAATGAACACATTCGTAAAACATCAAATCAATAAAGTAAATCAGGATTAAAGGCAGTACACTCAAAATACACTGGCATGATTAAACTAGGATTAAAAGTAAGTAAAAATGTTTTCTGATCAAACTTTAATCATTGTAATGAAATCAAATCACTGCAGCCTCTCTATAGCGAGACCTCTCAACGTCAAATCAGTTTCTGCGTGTGTCCAGATGTAGAGCCGGCGCGGTCGCTGGGAAACCCCGACATTGCCTGGAAGGCTTCAGTGTGGGATTTCGGCTGTAACTCGGTCCAACAATCGTGGAAGGCGCCCACAGTCTCACACCCCGGCACACCCAGAAAGGATTGGACTTCATTCTGCAAGAAAAAACACAACAAAAGCGAAATCAATGGATTATATAAAGAACATTAAAGTGAAGGAAAATTTTCTTTTGTCACTGGATACTAGTACTGCCCTTAAACTCTGGCAATCTGGAATTTCACGGTTCTTTCACGTCTCCGGGATAACATCTGATAGGCAGGTGGATTTCCATCACTACTGCTGCCTTTCTCTATGGTTGAGGTGATGCACCGCACCGCCAATGACCTCAGACAGGGGACACAGCAGCAACCACAGGTGATCAGGAGGGCAAGGAAAGTTGTCACAGAAAGGAGCAAAGAGATGATGATTTCTTTATATTTTCCAAACAGATCAGTGAATCACTTATCCAAGGGGTTTGAAACTCCAGAGTGCTCATGCATCGTTTTACTAAGGGCCTTAAGTCCTTCTAGCGCCTTGGTCACTGTTAATTTAGTTTGTGCACAAACTTTAGCCAATTTTGTTTTTAAATTTTGATTCATTCATTCTGCTTTGCCTTAGGATTCCGGGTGATAAACCGTACCGAACTTGTGTTTCAAACCAAGATGAGCTTCCACTGTTTGCAGGTCCTTGTTTCTGAAATGTGTTCCATTGTCTGATCTGATTTTTTTTTTTTTTTTTTTCTGGAAAACCGTGCCTGGGGATGTAATGGTTGATCAGACATTTTATGACCGTTTTACTGTCTTCTCTCGCTGCTGGCCACGCTTCAGGCCATCCTGTGAAAGCATCAACACAAACCAACAAATATCTTGTGCCTTGCACCGTGTTTATCATGTCAGTGAAATCCAACACAACCTCTTTCCCTGGACATGTGGGTGGAAGAAACTGTCCCTGATGTGGCTTCAAAGTTTTCTTAGGGTTAACCTGTCCACACATTTCACAATTATTTACAAACTGTTTCACCATATTGATCATTTGGGGTTGCCACCATTCTTTGAGGTTGTGCAACATCTGTTTAATTCCCACATGTCCAACCCCATGAGCTTCCTCAAACAGCTCCTGTTTTTTCCCAGGGGGCAGAATTAACCTGCCGTCTGGGCCCCTCCAGCATCCATTTGTTTCAGAGGCACCTCGTTGTTTCCACATGTTTTTCTCTTCAAGTGGCACCCCCTTTTGGCATCTTACCCCCTCCTCCAGTGTGAGTTTGTCATGTAATTCCTCCTCCGAGGAACACACCATGGCCAAATTGGTGTACCCCGCAGCTACTTTAGCTGCTCTGTCCGCTGCTTGATTACCTTTTGCAATCATTGTGTCTGATAAGTCATGACCTTTGCATTTGATTACAGCTACTGTTTTTGGCAATAGCAATGCTTCCGCAAGTTTTTTTTTTTTTTTTTTTTTTTTTTTTTTTTTTTACCTCCGCCTCATGTTTTATGGTTCGGCCGCTGGTGGTCAGAGATCCGCCCTCATCCACTGGCAAAGTTCCAAATGCACTGTTCCTGCAACATAAGCGGAATCTGTGTACACATTTACCTGTGATCCTTGGGCAAGCTTTAACGCTTCGATCACTGCTTTTATTTCTGCCCTCTGCGCAGACGCTGTTCCTTCCAGTCTTTCTGCTTTTCTTGTGAGAAAGCCTGCTTTTGTGCTTTCTACTACTGCAAAACCAGCTCTTAGTTCTTGTGTTTGGTGTCTGTAACAACACCCATCTGTGAAGAACTGTCTCACCTCTGGTCCAATCAAGGGAGTTGCTTCCAGGTCTGGTCTTACCTTTTCTGACTTTGCCACCAACTCTGCACACTCGTGTGGTTCTCCGTCTGCAAAACAGTCTGCCATATTTATGCCTTCATGAGTGAATGAAATGTTTGGAGCTTCCAGAACTTTGGAAAGCCTTTGTTGTCTCAACGCCGTCATGGTGAAACTCTGTGAGTTTACATATGCCACCACGCTGTGTGTAGTTAACACTTGCAGTGCATGTCCCATGACAATATGTGCGGTTTTTTGTATGAGTTTGGCTATCCCAGCTGCATGTTGCGTACATGGGGGATGCCTTTTTTCCATATTGTCCATCATTACAGATAAGTACATCAGTACTTTTCTCTCTCCCCCTTTTTTCTGGAACAAAACTCTGTTAACGGCCAGTTTTGTAACAGAAACATCCAGAAAGAACGGCAAAGTGTAGTCTGGCATGGAGAGCTCTGCAGCGGACGACATGTGTTGTTTTACAGCTATAAAAGCTTGTTCTGCCTCAGTTGTCCAAAAGAGGAGATTATTCAGATTTCTCATGCCTTGTTCATTAACCAAGGCTCGAAGCGGCTGGGTCAGATCCGTGTAAGACGGAATGTAGCTTCTGCTGTAGCCAGTTAAACCCAGAAAGGAGAGCATGTCTTTGACTCTGGTGGGTTTCGGATGTTGCAAAATGGACTGCTTGTGGGAAGGAGACATGCTAGTTGTGCCTGCAGAAATTATCCTGCCCAGAAAAGAAACCTGTTTTCTTGCAATCTGCAATTTATTTTTACTAACCTTGAAACCCGCCTGATGTAGGTGCTGCAAAACCAGGGAGGTCGCTTTAACGCAGGTCTCCGCGGTGGGGGCAGCCAGCAAAAGGTCGTCCACATATTGGATGAGGGTCGTTTGTGGAGGGAGAGGACAGTCCTGCAAAACATCCTTCAGAACCTGGTTAAACAGCCCTGGAGACAGGGCGAAACCTTGTGGCAGCCTGGTGTAACGCCACTGTTCTCCCCTGAAAGTGAATGAAAAGTAGTCCCTGCAGCTTTCAGCTAGTGGGACACAGAAAAATGCATTTGCCAGATCAATACAGCTATACCACTGCTGGCTAGGAGTCAAAGCAGCAATGGAGACATATGGATTAGGAACTGCCACCGTTTTTGTTTTCAGAACTGCATTTACTGCTCTCAGGTCATGAGCCATTCTGTATTTGCCAGTACCTTTTTTCTGCACTGGCAAAATGAGTGTGTTCCAGTCAGACTGTGAGGGTTCCAGCACTCCAGCCTCACTCAGTCCTGTTATTGTCTCTGCGATGCCCTGTTCAGCTGCGGGTTTGTGTGGATACTGAGGAATCCAGAGGGGTCTCTCAGAGTCCACCTGAAATGAAATAGGAGAACAGGAAGCAAGCCCCACATCTGTAGGCGTTTCCGCCCAGAGAGATGTGGGCATGGATGTGATTAATTGAGCCGCTAAAGGGTGGTCTGATTTTTCCCTACCGTGATGTCTGGACACCTGTTCATGATGTAGCTCCACCTGTTTCAGACCCTGAAAAGCTGATCTTATATGTGTCAAGAGAAGGGGAGAAAGACAAACCTGGCACTGCTGTCGCAATCCAATCTGTGGCTGCCAGGGAGCGTTTCATCATTGGGCCCAATTCTTTTGCTTGGTGCTCAGGGTGCAAACAGAGAGAGATGTGAGGCACAGCTTCATCAGATATTTGATAACATTCTGACTGTGTTTCTGTGAAAGAGACAGCAGCAGCTACACCAACTGGAGCTACACGAATATCTGAGATTTTTACCTCCCAGGTTGTTTCCTCCAAAGTGGAAAGGAAAGGTTCCTGGTACCATTCAGAGACGTCTCTGTCGTAGAACAGGGTCACGTGGGGGGGGAATCCGGAGGAGAGACGTAGGAGCACAGACACAGGAGCCAAGGTTTCCAGTCCACAAACGTTGACATTAGATAGCTGGAGGGTAAGTTCGTTAAAAGGCCCCAATATATGTCTGCATACTCAGAAACAACTGGCTGCATGAGAAATTGTCCATCCGTGTGAAAGTTTGCACAAGGGAGGGACGTGCCATCGGGAAATGAAACAATTAATCCATTCACAGAGCACATAATTGTTGCTCCCAGTTTTATCAGTAAGTCTCTTCCTAGCAAATTGACGGGAGTTGTGGGAGAGCTCGAGCTGACAAAAGAATGTTGCAGGTGCTGATTGCCCAGTGTGAAGGTCAGAGGCTTAGTGAAAGGCAGACTTTGTTCTGTCCTTGAGAACCCAGTTAAAGATACAGTTTGTGACGTCAAACTGAGGGGAGAAACAAAGTTCAATGTGCTGTGTGTAGCACCTGTGTCCACCAGGAAGTGTGTTTCTCTCCCCTCCAGTGTTGCTGACAGCATGGGGTCTGCAGTTCCCATGCTGGGCTGTGGGTCTCCAGGGGCGTGTCACTAGATGTTCTGTGTGGGCTCGTTATTCCCCTGAAAAGACTGTCCAGGTATAACATTGGGATTGTGGGGGATCATACCTGGTTCCCCGTGATTTGGTATGGCCCAGCAATGTTTTGCCCAGTGTCCAACCCATCCACATCGGTAGCATATGTCCTCCTGTGGTCCCCTGATCCGCGCCCCACGACCCCTCCACGGAGCACCGCCCTCGTGACCGGCCAAACGCCTTCCCCGTCCACGAGGAAACGCTCTGTACCTGTTTT
The DNA here is from genome assembly GCF_002775205.1 of Xiphophorus maculatus. Classification (NCBI taxonomy): domain Eukaryota; kingdom Metazoa; phylum Chordata; class Actinopteri; order Cyprinodontiformes; family Poeciliidae; genus Xiphophorus; species Xiphophorus maculatus. Next base: position 29,691,413 of record NC_036465.1, on the reverse strand, counting down.
GAGGATATGAAACAGAAAAAAACAGGAAGAGGAACCAGTCCTCCCCCAGTCTGATTAGTGTTTGGCCAGGAAGTTGCAATAACCATCACATGTTCTTTTTTATCTGTCTTCTTATTCAATTTTTGTTTTGCTTCCTGCAATTGGAGCTTCAACAGCTGAATTTCTAAATCCTTAGTGTCAGACTGCTTTTTCTTCAACTCATCTTGTGCCTTTAATAAGTGATGAAGCAGATGCCTCTCCCATCTAACGTACTCGCACCCTGTTAAATCTGGATTATTTCTCATAGATTGTACAACCTGTTCAGGAACACCTTTCAAGATTGCCTCTCTAAACATTTCAGTTAAGTTTGAGTGTGGGCCTTTTGGATTAATTGTAGTTTGTCCGAGCCAGGTTTCTGCAGCTTTATTTATGTATTCTTTAGGATCCATGCTGTAATCCCATTCAAACCTGGTGATGGGAGCGATTGTGGCCAGTGGAAACTGCCTTTTTATTTCCCGTGCCAAAGGTGTGATGAATTGATGTGCTGGAGTAGAATTACTTACATTTTGGGTCCCTGCTGCGTGTTCTATGTCTCTCATAACCATGCCAGACATAGCTCTGCTCATTATTGCTCTGAAATCTCCCAGTGCTAGAGTCATTCCAGAGGTCAGCAGGTCTAACTCTGCCAACCAAAGACTCCCACCAGCTGTAATGCTGGGCAGTTTATCGACTATTGCATCCCTGTCACCTAGAGGAAAGGGAACATATTTCTGACCCCCAGTACTGTTTTTCAAAAGAGGATAAGCCCCTGTGTTGCTCCCAACCAGGGCGTGCTGTCCTTCTGCTGTGTGAAGGCCTAAGCCACGCATGCTCTCTAGAGGGCACGAGATGTGATAGACCTCTCTCAGTTCATCAGTTTTATCTGTAAAGTTCTCCTCTGAAACCCACGTTCCATTTGCATCCATTTTAATTTGAACGTTTTTGGCTAAATTAGATTTTATCTCTCCTCTCTCCATCTGTTCTGCTCTGTCACACAGGTTCTGCAACCTCTGAGCAGATCTGACAAAGGTGTCATTTAACTGAGACCAAGCCGTGGGATTTGGTGTGGACGGGGTCTGATCTAATATAGTCCAGTTCGGGGTTTCAGTCCCAGTGTGGACTTCGGGAGCGTTTTGTGGGGTAGCTGTCTCCCCCTCGACTGCTAAAATTCCCTGTGTAATGTTAACTATGGGATAAATGCCCTGGGAAGGCCGAGTTTCGTCTCCACTATATGGTGGAGGAAGTGAATTGTCTGTACTTATGTTTGTGTGTTCAGAGCTAGTGGCAACTTTTTGTTTTTTGTGTTCAAATGCATGTGAAAGTCCCTGCCAGAAAACCAAAAGTTCTTCCCTCTGCCTGAGTTCTCTCTCAGCATTCTGCTTGTTTGTTTTACAGCTTCTTTTAGTGAAAACTCCTGCTTCTCCTTCTTTTTGCATAGTGTCTATCAAATGTTTTTTAGAATTGTTGATTCCCTGCAACATATGTTTCCCCAGGGGCTGTCTGCTTAGCAAATCGCCTCCACCCATTTCAACCAGACCTTTTAATTTATTTTGTATTTTTTGTCCGTCCCCGTCCGTTTGGAATTCGTCATGTTCCCCCAGATAAGTTATTACTTCATCTATTTGCTCACTGAGCGCAATCCATGGCCCGATGCCCCACTTTGGATCATATTTCTCCATGTCGACCTCCTGCGCCATATTCCAACCCAGAGATCACCTCTCCTCTTTTCTGCCTTTTTTTACTGCCTCGCACTGCGGCGAGCCTCTGTCTCCCTTTTTTTTTTTTTTTTTGTTTTTGCTCGCACAGCGGCGAGGAAATCACACACAGCAGAAAGATTTTTTTCGCGCGGCGGCGAGAAAATCAAAGACCACAGATGAAATAAAGAAACTTCCCACAGATTATAATTCCCGAATGTTTACCATGGTTTTAAAAGACATTGCAATAAACGAAGGAGAGTACATTTAAACACGCAAAGTCTGCTCAGCGGCAGACGTTTACATACACATAGCTGACAGACACACACACAGCTGACAGATACACAGAAATGGATCCACGCTTTTCAGCTCCTATGATGTCCTCTTTTTATTTTCACTTATTTTCTTCACTTATTTCTCTGCAGAGGAACAGATCGCGATCAGCCTTTATCTTATTCTCTTATCTTTTTTCCTATGGTGGACCCCTCTCAACACTTTTGTGTTTTTTGAGCAAGTCACAGATTGGCTAACGCGTTCTTTTAGGGGGCAGCACTCCCCAAGGATAGAACCGACAAAACCTAGTCTTTCCCTTTCCCGCGTCCAGGAAAGGTCGGAGACGACCAGTTCTCACTACAGAGCCAATCGACCTTTTACTTTGACTATTAACTGTTTAAGTAACTTTAACCTTTTCTCCTATGAATAACTCGAAAGCCTTTAGACAAACAAATCAAAAGCAGTACGAACAACAGCTGACAATCGAACAATGGTTGACCACTTCAGACAACTCAGTAACACACAATATAACAGCAATCGATAGCTGGAATTCAGAGGTTTAAGAAGAATGCAACACCATCCACTGCTGATTTCTGGAATTTAGACAGTCCAACAGAAACAATGCTATGGTGTTTTTTAAGGAAAATTTTCCTCACCTTATATTTGGGCCCAACACCAGAACACTGCCTCCGTCAGGCTGCGCCGGAACGGCCTGTTCAATCTCTGCTCGTGTCTCAGCACAAAACCATCCTCTGCTACCAATTGTTGAAAATGGATCAAAAATGTACCGCACACAGAGCAGAAAATCAGCCAGTACAAGTAATCAGACTTTACTTATTTTATTCTTTTTTAGCGCTAAAAAAGGAGACGCTTACCCTTACAGACTAGGTGTGGATGTGACCGAGTCTATACAGCATCTGATCAAAAACGGGAAGATTCGTTTACTATACTACGGATGCACCTGGTGGTCATCTGATGTCTTACGTCATTTTATCAACTAAGTTTCTATTTCCTGGGAGACGGGAGTCTGAGGAGTTTCTATAGATGTTACAATTACAAAGGGCCTTTGTGTGAGAATATGAGAATGCAGTGTGTGAAAGCATATGAATGTATTTGAGCTTGATAAGCGCCTCAACAATATATATATATATATATATCAGGAGAGGAACTGCAGACCCATCAGAACCTAAAGAACCAGATATCAGCATCTCTTCATCTTCAATCATCTCCTGAGGCTGATTTGGTACAGAACATTTAGTTATGTTTGATTAAGTTTCTTATTGTGATTTTAGTTGACTATTGTGGTTTGATTCTTTGCTTAGGATGTTGAGTTTGGATGATATTTAATAAATAATAGCATTAGCCAAAATAAGTGGCCATTTAAAGAACAAATCATACGAATAGATTAACACTAAATACATCAATATTTTCTACATTACATTACTTTCTGTGTGTTTTATTCCAAAATGTGTATATATTTTATGAATAATTGTCCAGTGGTCATTCAATGTATTATTTCACTAATATTTTATTAATGTGGTTTACCAGTTTGGATAATCTGACTTCATATCAATGAAGAAAAAACATGCTAAGCAAAAATGCACCAGACCTGCAGGCCAGGGCCGGTTCTATACGGGGGCAAAGAGGGGTTCTAAAGAAATTTCACTAAATAAATGTCTTTTTTAAATATTCAGTGGTAGATATTTTTAAATCTTCACAATTTTATTTTAACAATGAATTAATAATTATAATACTGCACTTAAAAGTTTTAGCTGTTGTATGGAGATAGGATCACGCTTTCCATCTGCTGGATCAGAGATCTGCAACCTGAATCTTTGGAGACAAAAGCGTCTCTTTGGTTCACAATATTAAATGAGGAAATATTGCTCTGTTTGTGTTTAACTCTTTAAGTGTCTCCATTAAAATAAACAAACAAACAAAAAAAAAAAAAAACACATACTACACGGGCCCCTCGGATAAATTTGTTGTAGAAACAGCCTCCAAAGAAAACAGTAAAGACCATTATATGTATTTTTAACCAGCTGTAAGGCATCAGACTTGTATCATCAGCACCTTTATACAGATGACAATTTGCAATGCAAAATATTATGCTTAGTGATTTATTGCAATGGGCAATTTTAAATGGCAATGCAGTACTTAATTTAGAATTATTTTTATATATATGAATGGGCATTCATAAATATATTGGACAGTAATGGCTCTATTTATTTGAAGAGTATTTTGTACTTCAGCACAAAATGTTGTATATGTGCAAAATATTTGAATAAATAATGAGTTAGTCTGATCCTGGTCCTTAGCCTTGTTAATTACTCTTATTGCTCTTTTTTGAAGTTTGATTAGTGACTGGTGTGTTGTTTTGTAATTAATTTCCCAAATCTCTCTGGAGTCACTTAAATAATGTCAAACTAAAGAACAGAACAGAATGTTAGGCTGTTTTTGTGTGAATAGAAAGGTGTTTGGTACTGAAACTATGACAGGCCCACTACATGAACTGTGATCTGAAACAGTAAAACTCGACTCATCATGTCTACTTTTCCATAGATGGACAGACATTCTTGTAAAAAAGGCCAACAGCCACATAATGTTCAGATAAAAATAAGGGTAATGCAATTTCTAAGTATGATTTTCAAATAAAGTTCAGTCTAATGACTAGTTCTCACTAGTCATTAGACTGAACTTCTACCTAGATAATAAACTGGTTTTAGGTTTATTAATCCTATGAATTTAGTCAAATGTTCTTCAAATGACTTTAAATTCATAGTTTTGAGTAGATTTTATTTTAATTTCCACACTAGGACTGTGTCACTCCACAGCTGCTTGTGTCTCATTAATGTTGGCAGGTATTATGTGGTCTTGAGATTCTGTTTCAAATTGAGTTTATACACCTCCGGGAAAAATTGAAAGTTTCTCTGATTTTACTCTTTATAGGTATATGTTTGAGTAAAATGAACATTGTTTATTCTATGAATTACTGACAACATATTTCCTAATTTTGTTTGTGTATGTATGTAAATAAGCAGTTATATTTAGAAAACTGCACCAGCAAATATCTTATCATGGGTCTTAGCTTTACTGGGTGCTAAACATGCCTAAAAGTCAGATCCCAGAATCGCCCTGAATAACGCAGTTAGAATCTAGTGTATTAGCATATATAATAGCTTCTAAAACTCTGGTCTGAACTGCCCAACCTTAGCTTGGAAATAAATAGTATTGTATTTCAAATGTTGTAGTTTGTGTCCCATGTTCTAATTTAAGAAGCATCCATCAAGTATCACCTTCCTGAAATGTTATCGTCTGTGTTTCAGGAGACCCTGGTTCCTCAGAGTGACCCTGGAGACACTGAGTTGGTGTGTACTTGGCAAGGTAAGCCATCAAATCAGACGTGGTCTGTTTGGGTGACAGTTAGTGTGTGGAGCTCCAGACACAGTGAAAGTCTTAATGTAAAGGTAAAGACATATAAGCCTTTAGTGTCAGTATTGTTTTTCATGCATGGTGCATGTCAAGCCTGTTATGTTTTCAGATAAGTTTTGTTAGCTGATACTTATCAAGCTGTTTGTTTGTAGTATCACTAGTGATGGGACTTCATTAAAACTTTTAATCAAGTTAATTGCAGGGTCTGCAAGACAATTAATTCCATTAATTCCAATTAATGGAACTTTAATCCAAAGTATATCAACAAAGTAAGCAACATTTTAGTTCAAAAACCATTTTTTGCTGCTAAATTAGTAGACATAACAAAGATTTCTTGTTTTAATCTGTTCAGCTTATTTAGCCATCATAATGGTGCAAATTATTAAAAAATATTAAAAAATACTTATGTCTGTTTTAACATTCGTGCTGTGGCCATCAATGCTGCTGCTACATGTTTAGCATTGAGATGCTATTATGGGCTTGAATAGCTTCACTGACAGGTTAACTCTTTTTAGCACAGCCTGAACACAACAATTGTCTTCTAACAGCCCATCAGATCTTTTTTTGAAACAGAAATCCTCAGTTTGCCAAGAGAAGCAGTTTTGTTGTCCATTGCTGCTGTGTGCGTAATGTCTCTTGTGCATCAGATTTACTGGGGTACCAGAAACACATGAATACAAAGGTTCCAGCTCTAAACATTTGTATGTTTAAAAAGAACTGGGGTGAAATTTTTAACATGTTAAAATCAATGTAATTAGCTCTTTAAGGTCCTGACTCTAAATATTGCCCATTTGGTATGTCTCAGCCGTCTTGTGATATAGTTCTCCTGAATGTCCAGCAGGTGGTGATGACAAACTTTTCAACTCTCCTCAAACATCTGCTGGAGTCACCAAAGAGGAAGAGGAGGCTCCCTCTAACCGTCCTCCTTACAGCAGACTGACCTGACACAGAACCCTGACCATCCAGCTGGTTTCCATCACCACTCTAAGATCAGTTTCAGTGCTCTATCAGCCAAGCAATGTAATATGAAGTTAAAGATCGGTCAGACAGAGACTGATTAGTACAGCTTCCCTCAGTTTCCCTTTAACTCCCTGTATTCTCTGAATCTAAGTTATGATTTTATTGTGTTTAATAAATACATTTGAACAGTAGTGTTTGTTTTTGAACAATTGACAGCTTAAGACAAGACATTTATTGCAAGGTGATGTATGGTGAAAGGAAGTGCATTCCTGTTTAACTGTGTTCCAGGGTGCAGCTGTCAGTCTGTTTTCAGTCACATCCAGAGCAGCAGCAGTATTTCCTTGAGGAACCAGGTCGAAACACGATGCAAATGGATCAGATTCAGAGGAAAGCACTCAGTCTGGCTTGTGCTGACAGGCCACAGAAAGGCTTGATTAGGTTCTTCATGTGAACAGAAAGTCCTGATAGACGGCGACGGAGTGAAGCGTGAGGCGATCATCAGCAGAACCACAGGACCAGCTGTGGTCACACAGCAGCTTAAGGCAAACAAGATGCAGGTTGGTGCTGTCACTGTATGAATATACAAGCTTATTTCATATTCAGGAAAACACTTCTACACATTAAGACGCCTGAGGTACACGATGGAGCGCAAGCCTGCACAAAGTGTCTGATTCCTGGTGCGTTCTGGATCCCTGAATGCATTATGTGTCAAAAGGCTCCAGATCTACGATGAAATAATTGAAAATAATGAAGAGCTTCATTGTCCCATTCAATACAGGTTTTGGTCCACTTCAGCTGATGAGTTAAAGGGATAGCTCATATTTTAGAGTTGTGTTACAGAGTAAAGTACTACCTGCAATATACAGACATTTAAATAAGAACAGCAAAATCAAAGGAGGGTGATTAGCATTGCTTGCTAACAGTTGATTGTGTCATCTAGGACAGTGGTTCTCAAATGGGGGTACGCGTACCCCTGGGGGTACGTGGAGGTACTGCAGGGGGTACGTGAAGCTTTTCAAAATATCTTTAAAAAAATCAGTAGGCTCCTCATAATAAGTCTTGGGAAAAATTAGTTTGTAAAAAGTTCGATAAAATATAAATGTGTGTTCATGCACTGAATTATTATTTATTCAGTGCATGAACTGAATTATGAATTATGCACTGAATTATTTATTCAGTGCATTAATTTTGTACCATTACAGAGACCAATATAAATTAGCAGCGTTTTGCATATTTCAGTTTTGACTGGTTTTATACCTTCCTGGTGGTCACCGTTTTCTGTTTTTCTTTTTTGTTTAACCATGCAATGTTTGTAATATGGATGTATTTGTCAGGTTCACTGATATAAGTTGTTTGGCTTTAATAAATCAGACAGTGATTTTACAGCACTGTACCTCTTTTTTATTCCAAAAATGTTTTGCCTGTGTCAGGGGGTACTTGACTAAAAATATATTTTTAAGGGGGTACATCACTGAAAAAAGTTTGAGAACCACTGATCTAGGACATAATACATTAAATAATAAATTATATTATTTATATCAGTTATATCAGTCTCAAGTCATTACCACCATGAGGCTGAATGATGCAGCTGGCATCAGCATCCACAGCGACTCTAAAGATACTTGGTGATATGAGGTACGAAAACATTTCATTCCCTGAATAAAGTCTTTTTGTATAGAAGTGAATAAGAATTCAAAGCTGAATTATCCCTTTAGGTCAGCAGCTAAAGCAGCACCGCACTCCTTCCTGTTTATCATTTTGTTCAGAGACGTTACAAAAGCAGGTGTGAACATTTCACTCACATTCCACTAACACCGACATCCCAGTGTCAGTGGGCCGGTTTCCAGTAACAACACACACCATAGAATAAAAAAAAGTTACAGTTTCAAAGTTTTCATTACTGTTCCAAGAAAGACTAATTTGGCTGTTTGGAAATATTTCAAGTAGCAACAAAGTAAGAGTCATGGTGTGAAATCTAAAGGGCCACAACTCATCACTCTTATTAAGTAGGAATGCACAATATATCAGCACTAACATTGGGATTGGCTGATATTAGTCATGTTTTAACATATCTCTATCGGTCCGATAAATGATCAATATCCTCCTAAATGAAACTGCTGAATCTTCATTTCTTATCACACTGAGAGGCTCATACTGACCCAACTATGGGCCAACTATGGAGGAGCTCAGAACCAATCCAGGAATTCACATCGCTGCAGTCCAGGCTCCAGCTAATCTCTGTGTTTTTTAATCTACCATCATCCCAGCTCGTTTCTAATGAAGCTCACTGTTCTCCTAAAAAACAACACCAACATAAAGCCACTGAACGGTAAAATCAATGCAAAAACAAAAACAGCTGAATGTCCAGTTGATAATTCGTTTGATTAAACAATCACCTTGGATACCAAACCACCATATATAAAGATTAATCAGCTTCTGTGCTCAGTGTCTTCCATTTCACTCACGTTTCACTCAGATGCTCTGACATAACTGGAAAATCCAAAGAACAGAGGTGAGCCCTGAAGGCATCGAACCATGCTGCCAACCAGAGTGGACCTACCTGGACCGGTCCTCCTCCTCCTGAGTCTCTTCTCTGCTCACTAAGGTGGAGATGGTTCTGTTACAATCACGTCTGGTCTCCAACAACCAAATAAAGCACCTTTGATTGGAATTTACTGCTAAAATATGGGAGTTTTTATGGGAAAATTAGATCCTCCACTACCTCAGCTCTGCATGCTTTAGGTGTCACCTTGCTTCCAAACAGCTGAATTAAAAGAATGGGTGAGTAACAGGCTCCTGCAGCAGTGAGGGTCTGCAGAGGAGGTCATGAATGCATCAGGAGTGCATGGAGCAGGTTTATGAACCACTGTACTAATGGGTTGGACAGGATATTTGGCAGTGAAACAGATCATATCTGGACAACATGATCTGACCAGGAAACAGCTGAGTGAAGTGATGGCATTAAGAAAATCATGTAAACAAGCAGTATGGTTCATCTACAACGTGTACAAGGGCCATCGTAGACAGAGAAAAACAGGAGTAAATTTCCATCATTTTCTAGAACAAAAACATGGATATTTCTGAGTTTTATAAGTCGAAAATTTGCATCTTTTAATTAAAAAATTCTCAGATTTTTGTAGCAAACTTTTGACTTTTCAAACTGAGAAGCTTCCATGTTTCTTCTAGCAAATTTCTGAGTAATCGCAACATTAGAATTTTTTCTAGCAAATCTTCAACTTTCCAACCTCAGAAAATTTCCTTATTTTCTTCTAGAAAATTTCTGAGATTAATCTCAAAATGTCTGAGTTTTTGTATATACTCTTCCTTTCTTTTTCTATCTACATTGGCCCTAACACACTGTGGTATTCATCAGTGCTCTGTAGTTTTCCTCTCCTTGCTCCAGGTCTGGAGCAAGACCTGGAGGAGCAGGTCCTCCAGGAACTGCTCCTCCAGAGTTTTGACTAGCCAGTTTGAGTCCTCAAACTGGCTAGTTTGAGTCCACTAGCCAGTGGAGTTTGAGTCCTCAGCAGCTGCTGCAGCTCCACCCTCTGCCTCCGCCACCGTCGTCATTCCTCCCTCCGCTCAGGGTGACGGTGCTTCCCGACCCCTCGGCTGGCTGGCTCAGCACTAAAGGCTTCTGGGACTTGAGCTTGTGGGCCACAGTCATAAAGATGGCCTCGACGTGGTCGCTGTCGCGGTAGCTCCCGTCTCCCAGGCTGTTGGGGCTCTTGGCGGACGTCTCGAACAGCGGCATTGAGTGAGCGTCCGCAAACTGCTGCGCTACGTCCGTGCCCACCTGGACCGAGTCCTGCAGGTCGCACTTGTTCCCCACCAGGATCCTGGGCACCTCGGTTCCCAGGGCGTGCTGCTTGCACTCCTCGATCCAGGCGGGGAGGCTGCGGAAGCTGGCGGCGTTGGTCACGTCGTAGACGAACACCACGGCGTGGACGTTGCGGTAGTAATGCTGCACCATGGACTTCCTGAAGCGCTCCTGGCCGGCAGTGTCCCACAGCTGGATCTGGGGGGACAGAGCGGCCTCGTTATTTAGCTAACACGAACTAAACCAGACTCTAGTAGCTCTGCTGCTTCCTCCACAGGACTGGGAGTGATGGATCATAACAAGCAGCAGAGAAGAGGCAACATTCAAGAAGCCTCTGTTTCTTCCAACTAACTGAACATCTTATTTATTCATTATCAATTATTAGCATTACTATTATTTATACTTATGGCACAGCAAAACATCACAGGTGGATAACTGTAGTTAGTACTAATTGAACATGTTATTTATTATCTATTTATTATCAATTATTAGCATTACTACTATCATTAAGACTCGTGGCACAGTGAAATACTGTTATTGTTAGTCCACTACTGACCATGTTTACTGCACTGGATGACCTTAGATGACCCTGATGAAAACCAATGCTGTCCTGTAAATCATTACAACCAAACAGTTCAACACAGCCTCCATCAGGCCATCAGATCGAGGCCTTTAACTACACCAGAGCAGCAGAGCTTGTCCACATTCAATCAGTCAAATCACATCAGCCTGTATCCAACCAGCCAACGCTGCAAAGCCCCATGGGTAAGATAGTTTTCGGTCTTTTGCTGTATGATGTTTTAATGTTTCCTGAACAGGTCCATGTCGAAAATGAGAATTTGTTCTCAATCAACTGACCTGCTTATAAAAAGGTTCAGAAATAAATAAAAAGCAAACGAGATGGATTAGCAGAGTTTCCGCCACCAGCTGATGGTGTCATCCAGGTCATGTTACTGTCTAATATCATCTGCTGCCTGGATGTGGAGCTGTTAGCATGTCAGGACAGTCATATAGCAACAGTCTTCAGTCAGAGGCTTCAGACTGCAAGACTGACAGCTAGCTAAGATCCCTCCTGCCCACAACATCACCATCCACAATGACTGATTGCGTTATGACGTAATTTAATTTACCTTTAGGATGAATAAAGTATTTTTTTGTGTGTGTTTTGTGGTTTTAAGGTGAAAACATCAGCTCTTCTGTAAATTGGAGGAATATTCCTTTATATTTGGTTCTATACGAGACGAAATAAATATTCACAGTTGGAGTCGTTGTTTTTGCAATGAAACCCATTTAACCCATTATAGTTTTAGCTTTTGATATTTGTTATATTAATGAATTTCTCCGGGCTGCAGCACTAGAACAGCTTCTTGCACCGTCATGTTTACCAGACTGACGGTTTCTGTGTCTAAAAGGCCGCAGTGCACACCTTGATTTTCTCTCCGTCAATCTCCACCAGCCTCTCCCTGAAGTCCACCCCGATCGTGGCCTCGGTCTTCTCGGGGAACCTGCCCGCACAGAAGCGGAAGGTGAGACAGGTCTTCCCGACGCCAGAGTCCCCGATGACGATGATTTTGAAGATCCGGGTCCTGGGTGGCGGAAGAGCCGAGCTCGTCAGGGAGCCGGACAATTCAGCCGCGGAGCCGCTCTCTGCCATGTCGAGCCGACCAGTGACCTCACACGCCGGCGGAGGCTCCTTCACTGCCGCTCCCCGGGGAAAGGAAGAAAGGCGGACGCTGAAGAGCTTTCTCGAAGACGGCTGCCTCTCACATTTACTTCCTGACTCGGACGGTGTGTAAATATCAGCTGGTAGTTATCTATGAACGGATACTGTAAATGTAAACATTGTGTCTCCACCTCCGAACTAAAACACCCCTGAACCTCCACTGCCCAGCTGTGAAGCCACGTACTGCACTCGAAGGGATTTTCTTCTCGCGAGATAACATTTATGAGACGTTCATAGTCGCGTAAAAATTGTTGGAAACTTAAGCTCCATACATAATCGCCCTCCTTTTTTGTTAGAAGGCATTAGCGCATGTGGTGTTCGGGTCAAATCTGACCCGCTGACCACTGAAGGTGTAAAGTGTACCATTGGTTTTATTATAAAGTTCTTCTTCTTATTTTTTTTTTATTTGATTTAAAACATAATCATATATTATAAAGGTCGCTTAAAAGCGAGATTTGTACCGACATTATTGACAATAAATTAACGTGTTGGTAGCATTCAAACACATTAAAGGGGTTACAGTTCTTAAGTTTTACAACTTTGCTTTTTAAAATAGATAAAATAAATAAAATAATAAAATGAATAGGATCTTCTGACAATGTACAACTATGTGGCCGTTACAGCGTCTTGTATTTTTATAGTTCACTAAATGATTTAAAAAGAAAAACATTTGGCAAATAAGTAGTGCATGGTCCAGCTAAAAGGTGTTTGATGAATTTACTAAGCATCCCGTTTCAATCAAGGGGAGGGCTAAGAAGATGAAGACATCAGGTGAGTAAAATGACGGTGCATGGAAACTAATCAGCAGCAGCTGCTCTGTTGCTCCATCCTCTACGCTGGACAGAGTTCTGTGGAGAAAAGAAAGAATGCATCTAGTCAAGATGAAGAGTTTTAATGCTCAGCTAATGTCAACATCATGAAAACATTGAATTTTTTTCTTAAAACGTGGAAGTAAAAATGCATTAGGTTGACAAAGGGAGGTAGTGCAGAATACTAAAGTATTTCCAAAATGTTTCAGTTGAACAAACAGTTGCATAAAAACACAAAATGCATATTTTAAATATGCAATAATATGTAAAATATTATTGCATTTTGTCCAGGGATAAATTTATCCTTTCTTAAATGCTCTTAACAATATTACACCAAATACCACAACATCACACACCTTTCCAAAAGGTTCCCTTTTTTCTTGTCAGTCCACAGAATAGTTTCCCAGAAGTCTTGGCTTTTGGGAAAAGCCGGTCACTAAGATTTGTCCTAAATTTTTCAGCAGTGTTTTTAGCATTGGAACCCTAACACCGAGGTCACTTTTGCTCACTCTTTCTTTTTTACCTTGAACCTTGAAGGTGAGGCCTTCAGTGCTTTAAATGTTCTGGGTTCTTTTGTGAACTCCTGGATCAGTCATCAATGTACACTTGAAATCATTTCTGCGGGATGGACATGAGCAGGCTGAGTGCTGCTTTATGTTCGCTCCACTCATGAATAGTGGGTTTCCTTCTGGTGTCCCAAAACTGAAATCTGAACCTGTCATCAGTCTGGTAGATGTCAATTACTGTGCTTTTCTTCTGCTCTTGGGTTTTTAGCTCCACATTAAAATAATTTCTCTTTCTTCATGTTGTCAGACAGGTTCTATGTAAATAATTTATTGATTTTACAGTTCTGACAGTAATTGGGTCCCAGTACACCCAGTGAGACTGTGAGCCATGTAAATGTGATTATTCATAGTTGGTTCGTGATGTAACAAGGAAGACAATTACATTTTTAAAATTCACAAGTTGTTGTTTTGTTGTTTTTTTTTAACCCCTAATAAATCAAATTAGCATTCGAAAACTGCATTTTGTGTTCAATCAGGTTAACCTTGTCTGATATTTATGTCTGGCAAAAAAAAGAAGCAAAAACAGAAACGTGGCTTGTTCTTTTTAACCTGATGGCATCGTGTTATTTCATATCCCGGGTTGACATGCCAGACTCTCACCTTTGCTGGTGTCGTACTGAAACTTTGATGGCAGAGGAAACCGGAGGCATTCAGCTTGTTTCCTGAAGACGTTCAAATCAGAGGCTGCCACCGTTGTATTCCTGCCTGCAGAGGTCAGCAATAATGAACAAGATAACCACAGTGACTGGACAACAGCCCCCCGCTGCAGGGCGTCACCCCGCTCACCGTGGGTCATACATACCAAACAGGTAGAACATCTGGAAATGGTTTTCGTTGTTGTAGGTGTGCATGAGCAGGCAGTCAGAGCAGGTGTGCAAGAACCTGTGATAGGATGCAGCAGCTGGGACTGCACAGCAAAAACACACAGTGTCAGTTAGATTTCTCTACATTGAGAACGTGTTAATATTTTACACAGTTTTTACTTGTAGTAATGTCTTGTGACATTTGCACTTACAGTATCATCAAAAATTATTATTCATACACCTTGAACTTTTCCATATTTCACATTAAGACAACAAAGATTTTGTGTAAAAGAGCATCTCATTACTAGAGACGCACCGATCCCATATTAATCTGTACATGTCTTGATATGGACAAAAATTCCTAGATTGGGTATTGGTGAATTATTCAGTCTAATTCTATGCTTTGTGCTCTGTAAACATTGCACATTGAGGTTATAATTTCTCTTTTCACTTTCTGAACCATTAGAAAGAAAGTCTGTCAAAGTTAATTTACATGTGTGACCACTGTCTGCTGTTTTTGTCAGTTTCAGATTCTTTATTATTTATCTTCCATTACCTGTTCTACTCCTAATTGCACTGACTGAACAAATTCAAGTTGTTTTTACATGTTTGACCAAACTTGTGAAGCTATTGGTGGATTTAAATGTGCTGCAGAGTTAGAAAATGCATTTGTAGTTCAGTACATTTATGTCTGTGTTTAAAAAAGCAAATTATTTTAAGTCAAATTAGCTGTTTTTCTGTATCAGATCAGTATTGACTGATACTAAACCTCTGATATCTGTATTGAAGTAAAAACAGTAGATCAATGCATCCCTATCATGTGATTTTACAAGTTTGTAATATTAAAAATTCAGAAAATGCATCTTTATTTCCAGTTCTCCTTCCTGAGATGCGAATGAAAGAAAGTTCTTTGATCAGATTAGATCAAATCGGTCCTTTTCACAAACACATACATATATACAGTATGTGTGTGATGTATCATCAGGGACTGGGAAGCTGACCAGAGTTGGTAGGGAGATGGAAGACAAATCCAGGACAAGCCTGGAAGAAAA
This sequence comes from Xiphophorus maculatus, assembly GCF_002775205.1. Classification (NCBI taxonomy): domain Eukaryota; kingdom Metazoa; phylum Chordata; class Actinopteri; order Cyprinodontiformes; family Poeciliidae; genus Xiphophorus; species Xiphophorus maculatus. Next base: position 29,676,263 of record NC_036465.1, on the reverse strand, counting down.
CTCGTTAGAGACTAAGGCAGAGATTCACAGCTACACTGAGCCTGAAGCAAGTGATTTGATGGGTAACTTGGATCAAACTATATTCCAGAACGGCCCACTCAAAGTCCAGACACTGATCTGTGGGATCTCCATCCACTCTGACTGAACTTGAACTGTGTTGCTCGTCTCGATCAAGCAACACAAGACAAGCAATAATAAAATCCTAATTAAATACATTGAAGTTTCTGGCTGTAACATTACAAAAAGTAAAAAATGAATAAATAAATGGCTATTAATAGGGTCAGAGTTTCTTGAAAGTATTCTGCCATGTCAAAGCTTACTGTGAAACTCCAAGTCTTTGCCTCTGACCAGGGTAACATTCACTGCGCTTTGGAAACATTGTCCATTCCTAAAATAAGGAAAAATAAATAAATTAGTTATACTTGTGGGAAAATGTGTTATGGTTGACCACAAAGTGAATCGTATGCAACAGAAAACTGCATAAGAAGCTCTAGAATAAATGTTTTTGTAGAATAAGAAGAATTACTGGATGTGTGTTAAAGGCTGCTTCCTAAACACACCTATTGATTGTGTAATCCAGGCTTATTTAGGAACCAATAAAGGAGAGTTTTCTACCTGTAGTGTTTTCCAGTTGACCCTGCATGTGACTGAAGTAAGTTGTCTAATTTGCTGCCTAAACAAGACATGCAGACAGAAAACAATGTTTCCTTACATTGGTTCAGGCTGCTGCTCTGCAGCCAGGCGGTTTGCCTGGTTTAACATCAGGGTCTGGTTGTCTGCTGTTCTGTTCAGCACCATCCACATGCTTTCAATGTGGTCCAGCACAGGGCCAAAGAAGTCATTTTTAACTGTCCCCTCAATGAAGATTCAACGGCCCAGGATCTGATCAAAGCAAATAATCACATTATAGCTGCTCTGTTATTTTACACCTAGCGCAGGAAGACAAAGGTCTGGTGGATTCTAATCTGTACCTGGTCAATCTGTTCAGCTGTCAGAGTTCTGGTCATCTGGCTGCATTCGTCTTCTGCTGGTGCTGTGGCGCTGAAGGACAGCAGGGAAACAAGGACGACGGCCAAATGTGTCACAGTCATGGTGGACAGCAGCAAGTCGACGCTTTGCTCTGGAGCAGCTGGAACTCCTGACATTTATAGGCAGCACACACACTGTCCATTGTTTGCTGTGTTGTTTGATACGAGGTTCACTCCAGAACTGAGCAATTCTGGAAAAATATGTTGGTCAATCTTTATGGGGCAAGTAACATTTCTGCTAACAGGTTTTCTTATCAGGGTCAGTGTTTGAACAGCAAAGGCTGCTTTGAATGAGTTTCAATAATTTTTTTTCTTGTCCTTTTAACCCCGGACTATTCAAATAGTCCTTGTTTTGATTTTTAAAATGAAATTAAACATAATGACATATTTTTGTTGCTCACTCAGGGGCAGAGAGTGTCAATTTATTATTGCTAATATTGTTATTATTGTTATCAGTTTTTAGTAGCATTTTATTGTGATCAGTAATGTAATTAAGGACTTGTGTATTTTTTCCTTTGTTATATAATGCTTTATTATTGTTGTTGTTGTTATTATTATTATTATATTTCTTCCTTTACCACATCAACCAAACACACTCTGTTACTCATGTGGACTGCAATGGACTCTTTTCTTTTCTCGCACATTGTGTTTGGTTTCTGTGTATGTAACACCTATATTTGATTTGTTTATATCACAAAAATGAAAAAAAAAGCACAATGACACATTAGCTTTGGGGCTAAGAATGACAAGTTTTGCATTAGTGTATCTCATAAAATCCCAACGCTTAAATCTTATGTTTCTGGTTCGGACAAAATGCAAAGAAACGAAAAAAAAACTTTCAAGGGTAATGAACACAAAGCTTTGATACTTAGATCAGTGTGTTTACCTCTTGGTTTATTATTATTTGTGCATGTAATAATCTTTAGCTTGGCATTTGTGTTTACTGTTTAAACTGTGAGTTTCAGGTATAATTCATTTCTTCATCTATATCACTCCTATGTGTTCCAGCATGTGGAATATATAGGGAATAACAATAAAAAAAAACAGCCACATAAAATCGTAATAGTGTGTATTGGCGCTGGAATGGATGGATTATGACACAACATATAAATTCATTCAGCATCACTGATGTAACGCACGTGAAACCTTCGCGTATTTGTTACATCATGACCTTCACATGCCCCACTACCTGTGTCTGTCCCATTCCGGCCATACTCACAAAAAAACAGAAAAGGACAAAAATAACAAACTGTATGCTCTCGATAATTGTTTCACAATTGTTGTTCAGTTTATACCGTCTGGTATACATATGCATAGTATTCATGAGCGGCCGTAGAATATTTTATCATTCAATACAATTTTTCAGGCAGTATCTATACAGCCTAATTCGGGGTCCTTCGGTGGTGTCTGGTGCAACATGTGTTAGATCATTCCAGAAGCGTCTTCGCACTTTCTTTGCTGTTGCAGATCCGACACAAGTAGTCAGAACGGGCCTGAGTTGGAGCTTCTTTCCGCCTGGACACTGACAGAGGACACTTCTGCAGCTCTATCTCCACAGTTAAGCTGCTCTCAGGTCGCGCTGCTTTTTTGTTTGCTCGTTTGGAAACAGCTTTAGTTAGCTCGTTAGCCGGCTTGTCAAAAATGTTGAGTGTCGCAAGGAGCGTTTCAAGGTCTTTGCCAACCAAGAACTGCTCTCGAAATGTGTCGTCTTTGGTGAAGAAGGTAAGAGGTCAACCATTTTATTACTACATTTACACACGCTCTGTGCTCATTCCGGCATGACACCCTGTCAGCTAGCCGCTAGCACAGCATGCTAGTAGTGGTGCCTTGAGGCCACCTCGCAGTTCAGTGAAAAGCCTTTGAGGTTGACCGAAGTGGCTCGTGACATTTGCTGGGTTGTTGAACATCTGCTGGGTGATGCTGAGCTGCTCGTGCTCTTCAGTTTGCCTCCTACCTCATCACGAGAAGATGCGTCAAAACTGTCACGCGTGAACTTAAGACGTTATTACGTGAACAAATTAAGCAAAGTTAAAATTCACACATTCTCAGGTTGTTCATTCGTCTTCGAACTTTGTAAACGGGCAAATTTGCTGACAAGGTTTTTCCAAGCGGTTGGTAAATGGTTGTGTGACCTTCATGAGTCTGCTCACCCCCTTCATGCTGTTACACCGCTGAAAAGAGGCCTGAAAATCTTCTGGCTTCAACTGGTTTAACATGTTAATATCGACCGGTCCTCGTTGTAATTTCAGTGAGTTATGAGTCATTTTGTAATTTTGTGTTCTCAGGCATGTTGGAGTGGGTTCCAGTCGGATGCAATCAGAGCTCTGTCCAGAAGAGACTATGCGTGAGTGGAAACGCCATCATACTGCTGAGTGAAAGTTAGCCATATTCAAAGCCAGCTACACAGTGTGAAACACAAACTCATCACTTCCTGGTGTGAAATGTGTTTGTGCTGCAGGTCGGAAGCCATCAAGGGGTCAGTGATTGGCATTGACCTGGGAACCACCAACTCCTGTGTTGCTGTCATGGAGGGGAAACAGGCCAAGGTGAGGATTAGCTCAGGAATGTGGAAACACTGGCTTTAAACAGAACTGCTGTCTTAAAGTTGGTCAGCATATCTACTTTATTTTTCTTTTCATTGGATCTTTTTGATACACATTGGAATAGGTAAATTATTAAACATAATTTGTTAGTGTCAAATCATGTTTATACAGAGGTATTTATGTGTCAAGCATTGATTTAATCTATTTTTTGTCCTAGTAGGTCATTTTGTTTCCTATTGAACATATGTCATTTGAAATATTTATTTGTTGAAAGAGCAGTAAATTGGCGTTCAGTAGTTTTGTTTACATCCAATTATCGTGCAAATTTTGAGCAAACTCCAAAAATGTCACAAACTAGGCATGTTTCCATCTACTGGCTTGGAGCGAATCAACCAGGCTACACAAGGCATACTTTCATTAGATGCTGATGTTACTGGCTGTATTAAACAGGAAGTAGAGGTTTCAAACTAGCATGGACCACATCTCAGAAAAACGGAGAGTTCTCTCCTCTGAACTGGAAGTTTGCTTAAATATGTTTTGAGTTTTGTGCCTCTTTTAAGGCACAGATTGACCAGTTGGCTGGGGGAGATTTGATGCATTTAACTATTTGGCAAACATGTTTCCATCTCCTCTGTAGCATATTAACTGTTTTTGGAAAAAAACAAACCCACCCTGAAGAGTTCCTCCTCCTCCTGCAGGTGTTGGAGAATGCAGAGGGCGCAAGGACCACCCCGTCAGTCGTGGCCTTCACAGCGGAGGGGGAGCGACTGGTGGGCATGCCTGCTAAGCGCCAGGCTGTCACAAACCCTAAGAACACGCTGTACGCCACCAAGCGGCTGATTGGCCGGCGCTTTGACGACGCTGAGGTCCAGAAGGACATGTGAGTGACTCTCCAGAGGAGTGCAGCTCGATCCCTGAACACACAAAATGTTAATGTTCTGCTTCCCTCCGTCCTCAGAAAGAATGTCCCCTTCAAGATCGTCCGGGCCTCTAATGGGGATGCTTGGGTGGAGGCTCATGGGAAAATGTACTCCCCTAGCCAGGTGGGAGCCTTTGTCCTGATAAAGATGAAGGAGACGGCAGGTATGTTGCCAGGGGAACGCCAGTTCTGTGAGGGAGCAGAGGATGGTGATCTGATTCTGATTGTGTTTCAGAGAACTACCTGGGCAGCAACGTGAAGAATGCCGTCATCACTGTTCCAGCTTACTTCAACGACTCTCAGAGACAGGTACCACATACACACACACACACACACACTGCTCTTTTATTAATCCCCTGTTGGGCTGTTTGGGCTTCAGCTTTGATTTGATGATGCTCAGTTTCTAATAGGCACCTCAGCTTCTGGCTCTGCCTACTGAACATATTGCTTCTAACTAGGCCTGTCGCGATAAACGATAAATCGATTAATCGATTAATCGTACGATAAATTAAAACTATCGACGTCATTTTAATTATCGGCATTATCGTCTCTTCCGGCCTTTTTGTCTTTCTGTTAATGACACTGAATGGAAAAAAAGGCTCAACTCCGGTGCTCTCCACTGACTCCTCCCTTCCTCATTTCCTTACTGTAAAGCCCAGCGCAGACTACACGATCTTAGAGCTGTCGGCTGATTGTCGGCTCATTTTTAAAACCTGACAGACCACACGTTAGCCGACAGAAATCCTAGGTATAATGGTTCGATCGGGTTCGTTCCTGCCGTGTGGTGTCCAACAATGGGCACAAAATAATGGCTACAAGTTCAGTTAACTAATTTTAAAACCAGGCATTAATCAATGCTTTACTACAATCTACCTGCAATGCATGTGGCTAGTGTCAGCGTAAAGTCCTGACTGAATGAAAATCATTAGAACCCATTTATGTCACGTTAACGAAGAACAGCTGAAAAGTTACCGGGTTTATCAACTGCAGTAGCAATTTCGCTCCAACTCCTCCTCTTGTCATTTCTATATTCTTTGCATGTTGAATAAACATTAACCCTTTGGAGTCTTGGGTCTAAATGGCCGTTTTGGTCTAATTTTGAATTTACCCTTATATTTCCACCATAAAAACTATTTACCTTACCTTGTTTGGTATCATTATTTTCAGAACATCCTAAACTTTGTGATTTTACAGTGTTTGTTTCATTTTGACAAAATTTATTATCACATTGGAGCAAAAAACACACACAGAAACATGACGTCATGCCCGCCACAGGGCGGGCGTCGACCTTAAAAGGTTTTAATGTTGTTTCCACATATCATCCCCAATGTCCGCTGGACTTCGGGTTGCACCGTGTCAGCTGTTTGAGATTCCCCGACGTAATTTCCCCTCAGAAAGTGCGGAGGAGAATTCGCGCTTTCTGATTGGCTACCTGTCACATTCAACAGGCTGCGTTAAGTTCCCAGTCGGGGAAAACCCCTGATTTAGATCGGAGCGGCAACGACGATCTACCGTAACACACCACACAATCTTAGAAAGACCAAAGTTCTAAGATTGTTGTAAGGGGAAAAATAGGAGCAAAAAATCATGTAGTGTGAATTATTGCATCAGGTAGTCGATGTGCCCATTTTCTCTATTTAAATCTAATTATTACTGAAGGGCAACATAATATACAGACTTCATAATCTGCACTCTTTTGGTTGAATGCAGTATTTATTTCCACTTTTACTTTATGTTGTTTAGTTTTTGTTTTCAAGTGCGTTTTTTGTTAATGGAGACCATTTTATTTTTGTTTTTGGTTGTTTTGTTTATTTTGTTGATCAGTTCCAGTGTTTAGTGTTCTTTTGAAAATAAAGTGTATCTATCTTTGGCAAGAAATCGCATGCATTATTATGTCATTTCCATTAAATCAGTGTAAAAAGGTCTTCAAACAATATTATCGTTTATCGCAATAATTTTTGAGACAATTAATCGCTCAGCAAAATTTGCTATCGTGACAGGCCTACTTCTAACCATGAGCGAACTGGGTCACTGGATTCAGAAAAGGGAAAGGCTGCTCGGGACTGAAAACAAGACTGTGTGTTTGTTCTGATCATGAAGTTAGCCTCTTTATGCAGGAACTGGATATTCACTAATGATCTGTTGTTGCTTTCAATTTAATTGTAAAATATTTGGTGGAGACATTCACTTTTTCCACATTAGCTTGTAAAAGTTAACAATTTCCTGCTTTGGTTCCATTGAAGGAGCAAATGTGTCTGTTGCTTTCTTATATTACAAAAGAAGAGAAATTCTGTGTTTCACCTCAGTAATAATCAGGAAAATGTAAACTATGACATTCAGAATCAAAAAGACTTTATTTATCCCAAAGGGAAATTAAATGTTATAACTCATACCATCCAAGTGTCTTCAAAGAGTTGTTGTGGATGGTGATACTGAAAGAGCTCCAGTAGCAGTCAGTCTTGCAACAGATATGAAGAGGCCAGTTTTAGCATTCAGATCTACTGACTGGCAAATTGTCCAGGCAACATGATATTCCTTGGATGACATCATCAGTTGTTGGCAGCTCTGCTAATCCTCTACATTTGTTTTTGCTGCTCCTAAAGTACAGATGAGCAAATTCCAGTGCAATCTGGGATTTGAACTTCCTCCTCTCTCTGCTCTTTTCAGCTCCTTCTGGGGGTCATAGTTCAGATATCCTTTGAGTTTTAGTGATGCCAATCAGCTGCTCCCAGTTGTTGGAGCAACCAATGCCTCAACCCAAAAATTTAAATATAGAACAATCCCAACTCATGTAACAGATGTGATAAACAGTGCAACTGTGTCTGCTTAGTGTTTATTCCATCAAATGACCCCAGACAGTGAGTCGTTTGTTCAGCTACTGGAAATTAAATAAACATATGAGTTCTGTCAGGTTTTAATTGGCCAGAGTTTCTTCTGGTTTGAGATGACTCAGACCAGATCTCCTCTGGCTGCTGTCAGGATGAACTGAGCTTCACTTGTCTGTCCTCAGGCCACCAAAGACGCTGGTCAGATCGCCGGTCTGAACGTCCTGCGTGTGATCAACGAGCCGACAGCTGCTGCTCTGGCCTACGGCCTAGACAAAACCCAGGACAAGATGTGAGGAACAGTCTGAGGGATTCTGATGTTTGATGCTGCTCACCTGAGGTTAACTGACACCTCTGCTGCTCTTCCAGTATCGCTGTGTATGATCTGGGTGGTGGAACCTTTGATATATCTGTCCTGGAGATCCAGAAGGGAGTTTTTGAGGTGAAATCCACCAACGGAGACACTTTCCTGGGTGGAGAAGACTTCGACCAGCACCTCCTCAAACACATCGTGAAGGAGTTCAAGAGAGAGGTGAATTGAGTTCTATGAAAGCCATTTGATCATGTTCCCAAATTCCACGTGTTTTGTTTTATCCATATTTATTACCCCAGAAAGTATGTAATCATGTTCTGAATGAAAAAAATTAACAGATCACTAACTTGAGGTCAACGTTTCTGTTTTTCTGTTTCACAAATGTCACAAAGTGCTGGGATTCACAGAACATTAATTTTTGTTTCCTACTCTTTTTTTGAGAACTCAAACATTATGTTCAAAACCAAGTATCTTGTTTTTAACAAAAGAGAGTCTCCCTTTTGAAAATGCTTTAGAGTTCAACTCAACACCAAAATATACGTATGTTGCATAATAAAAACTATAAAAAGTAAAAGCTTGTACTCGCTTCCATAGGAACTACTGTAAATCCTTCTTGTTAACTTGGGCGTGCGGAAATCCACTAATTAAATGAAATTCCACATTTTATTGTTGGTTCCATTTTGTTTATTAAATTTTATAATTCCATCCTTGTTTTCCACATCGCAAAAATCACAGGGGTGTTGGTGAGCATTGTGACACACTGCTTTCTTCCTTCTGGAGGCTTTTATTGACTCTGTCTGTCTCTCCAGTCTGGTGTGGACCTGATGAAGGACAACATGGCGCTGCAGCGGGTCAGAGAGGCTGCAGAGAAGGCAAAGTGTGAGCTGTCCTCTTCTCTGCAGGTAGGAAGTGTGTTTTAGTGTCATTAGCTCCTGCAGACCATCCCTCCACACACACACACACACACACACACACCGTCCTCTGACGTGTCCCTCTGCTCCCCAGACGGACATCAACCTCCCCTACCTGACCATGGATGCCTCTGGACCCAAACACCTGAACATGAAGCTGACCCGCTCTCAGTTCGAGGGCATTGTGGCCGACCTGATTCGCCGCACCGTGGCCCCCTGCCAGAAGGCCATGCAGGATGCCGAGGTGTCCAAGGGAGACATCGGAGAAGTGCTGCTGGTGGGAGGCATGACCCGCATGCCCAAGGTATTAACAGGATTCCTGTGATTGTTCAGCTGAACCTGTTCAGGACTGGTTGAGATTTATCTGAGAAACTAGTTTTGCTGGGAGAACTGAGCAGCACATTAAAGGAGACCTACTATGGAAAATTTTCTTTTTGCACATTTACGTACTTCGATTTGGATTTCTACTGCTTCTGAAAACACTCAACCTGTTCAATAAGGTTGTTTTTTTGTTGTCTGGAAAAACGAGCCATTTCAAAAACCTCCCAATTATTGAGTCACACTGTGCTGTTACCCATCAACCCAAGTGGAGCTCCAGGAGGTTTGGTCAGCAGGTTTTACTGCTGTATGCGTTGTACAATGGCTGTTGGAAAAGACAAGTGTTTTGTTGTTGACTTACCATCCAGAAACATCTTGCTGCAGTGTTGTTTGTTGTGCAGGAGGCTCTACTAATGCTATTCAAATATTTATAATTGTATACTTGTGCATCTGTTTGCAGCCATTTTCACTTGCGAGTGTAAACATTGAGTTGGGGGCGTGGCCTGCTTATTGGGTTTTAGAGTGACAGAGCTTACTCTGAAAAGAAATAAGCACAACTGAGCAGTCTAAAATCTCTGCTAAGAATTATTCTGTGCAAAAAATGTGAACATGTTTTTTACCTAGCCTAACCTGTTCAAGTGAGCACAATAGATTGAAAGAATTGTGACACCTGCTGGCCAGGAGGGGTGTTACACAGTGGGATGCATCAGAAATGTAACAGTAAAGCTGTCATGCTGACAGTGACCCTGTGGCTCTCTGTGTGTGCAGGTCCAGCAGACCGTTCAGGACCTGTTCGGCCGAGCCCCGAGCAAGTCGGTCAACCCTGACGAGGCCGTCGCCATAGGAGCAGCCATTCAGGGTGGAGTTCTAGCCGGTGATGTCACCGACGTGCTCCTCCTGGACGTGACTCCATTGTCACTGGGCATCGAGACCCTGGGAGGCGTCTTCACTAAGCTCATCAACAGAAACACCACCATCCCCACCAAGAAGAGCCAGGTAGGTGGAGCAGCACCACTGGCCCGGCCCGGTTCACCACAGAACCCACTGCAGTGTCTCTGTTCTGTCTGCGTCCTCCGCAGGTGTTCTCCACAGCAGCTGATGGCCAGACTCAGGTGGAGATCAAAGTGTGTCAGGGGGAGAGAGAGATGGCAGCAGATAACAAGGTGCTGGGTCAGTTCACCCTGGTGGGGATCCCTCCAGCCCCCCGCGGAGTCCCTCAGATCGAAGTCACCTTCGACATCGACGCCAACGGCATCGTCCACGTATCAGCCAAGGATAAGGGCACGGGCCGCGAGCAGCAGAGTGAGTACGGCCTGACTGGAGGAGTCCATAGAGCCACTCAGCTTTAATGCAGCTTACTGGGAACATCAAAGAATGTCCCAGTCAAAGTCCAGACATAAATTGGAAAGAAAATGGGCGGAGACTGTTGATGCTGAACAGGTACAAAGGTGATAGGCATAAACCAGCTGATCTACTACTGTAAATGCAGGTGGTTCTACTCAGTTTTGACTGAGCATCTGAATTCATATTTGAGTTTCCTGTGCTGAAGTTGGAAGGTTTTAATCCTTGTGCTGCTTGGTGAGGATCCTGACCTCTGCCTGACTTGTTCCTTCAGTTGTGATCCAGTCATCAGGAGGTCTCAGTAAGGACGACATCGAGAACATGATCAAGAACGCTGAGCGGTACGCCGAGGAGGACCGGAGGAGGAAGGTGAGGCTGTCTAGACGTCAACATGTCCTCCAGGTGTACAGACTGCTTTCTCTTCATCTCACTGGTAACTGTGCTGTTACTGCAGGAACGAGTGGAGGCCGTCAACACAGCTGAGGGCATCATCCATGACACAGAATCCAAGATGGAGGAGTTCAAAGATCAGCTTCCTGCTGATGAGGTACAGCTGAAACATTTTCTGTAGTCTTAGACATATGGCTTTATGTCATGAGAGTTTGCTTAGAGATTCTACTGGGAAAAATCCTGGAAGTTTGCACTGTGATTGAGTAAAAAGACATAGTTAAATACATTTATTAAGTCTATGCTTCAAACTACCTGTAACTCATTTCTGACACATTCGTGCTAGCAGGGCTGGATAACATGGCTGAAAATGTATCTTGATATAAGCGTTTCCTATCAGTCGATTGATAATAGTCGATTAGATTTTTGTTTAAAAATCAAATACTGCCTAACTGGTGGCATGACCTTTCCTCCACTGCACACCTGTTTGTTTTTAAGCTATTATGAGGCAAAACCTGAAACTGAGAGGACATTTTCCTCAGTGATGACTCTGCTGTGTGTCCTCAGTGCACCAAGCTGAAGGAGGAGATCACCAAGGTTCGAGACCTCCTGGCCAATAAGGACACAGAGACTGGAGAGAACATCAAACAGGCAGCAAACAACCTGCAGCAGGCGTCTCTGAAACTCTTTGAAATGGCCTACAAGAAGGTAGGAAGGTCGTTCACAGTGAGTCTGGCCTCAGTTTGTCTGATGAGCAGAGCGTTGACTCCATGTTGGTGTTTGCAGATGGCAGCTGAGCGGGACAGCAGCAGTGGCAGCAGCAGCAGCAGTGGCTCAGAGGGGGAGAAGAAAGAGGGCCAGCAGTAAACTTGCTGTCTCCATGACAGCAAAGGACTTTGTGCTCAGGTGCTTCACCTGAGTTATTCCTCCATGTGAAAGAATATTCTACTGTGTTTTTGCAGTAAAATAGATTCATGTCGATATATGCTCCCATGCCCAGCAACACCCTATATGTTTGTAATTTAACTGTCTGTACAATGTTCTGTTATTTTTACAAAGCCCTTAATTGACATTAGATTATTTCGCCTCCTCTGAGGCACATCAGCTGATCTCCTCAGCCTCCTCTGTGATCACAGGCCTAACTCCACCCAGTGTTTAGCATCTGCTGGTCATCAGAGAATCATGCGCTGAACTCGGGTGTTGCTCCCACTTGTCCTCAACACAGGTGGGAGCAGAATCAAATCTTCAGTTCATTTTTTGCTCTTTGAATGTTCTCACCTCTCAGTGATCAGCTGGCCCTTCTACATAATGGGACGGTCTGTGTGAGGATCTCCTCTCTCATTGGTTGTGAGTAGATGAGAAGCCTGTGTAGATAACGTTATAAACCACAGTAAGGTGACTGGATGCTGGAAGCAGGCAGTACAGTCAGACCTCCCACTCTGTGAGGATGAGGAAACATGGATCCAGCTGCGTCTGTTCCCAGCCAGAGGCGATGCTGCCTCTGAGCCAGGCCATGCTGGATGATAGATGTGGTGCTGCTGAGAAACTGAAGGGTCACAGTAACTGTTGCAGTCTTTTCTAATAAAAAATGAAAACCTGACTGGCTGCTGTGTTCAGTGAGTTACTGGTGAAGTTGACTTGTGTTAATACTCAGTGCTGCTTTATGGGATGTTCAAGCTGGAGAAATGTACTTGCACTAGGCCTCTACTGTATTGGTGAATGTGTGGATTGAAATCCACTTCAACGGAAACTGTGGTCCCTTCAGAGTTGAGTATTAAATATGTATGAATGTTTTATAAAAAAAAGTTGTTTTTTTATAAAACATTTTTTAAAAGATGTTTACATATTTGTTCAAACTCACCATGTTGTGACAGTATGTATGAGACAATCTGTGACGAGATCCTCCTCCTCTGAGTGCTACTGTTGCCATCTGAAGACATACAGCGCTCCCAGTCAGAAACAACCAATCAGAGCCAGGAGGTGGGTCTTATTGCTGCCAATCAAACAACTTACTGTTCCAGGAAAACTGTTTCAGTCATCTCATGCTAATGAACTTGAGTATTCACAGGAAGATTTTGATGTGGGGCATCAGCTACACTGTAGCAGAGATGAAGGGGGAGGGTGTGAGCAAGCATGATTGACAGCACCAAGACCCTCCTGGATCTGATTAGTTGTTTCTGACCGTACTGTATTTCTGCAGATGGCAGCAGGACCACAATAGGGATGTACTGTAACAGAACAAAACATGGAAAAAGTGAAGGCCTGGATCATCTCTGAATGTGCTGTATGAATTATCCATAATTACAGAGCAATACAATAACGACAAACCTTAATTTGAATTTTTTGTGATAGACCTGCTCAAGATTGTTGCACGTATCGCTCAGCAGGTTGAAAGGCATTTTTATAAACATTGTGTAAAACTGATAAAACTGTCAGAAACTTGAATAATGATGAACGGTAGTGAATGCAGCTGTGTTATTTGGTTATGGGACCTTCCGTCCTGTAGAGGGAGCCATTGCTTTATTTGTGAAACCAGCAAAGCTTTGATGTTCAGCTCCCATTGCTCAGTCCTTCTGTCTTCATTAGACTCCTATTTCCTCATCGTGTTTAGAAGTCAACATTTTTCACCTTTGAGCGCCACTTCATGAAGAGAAATATACCCTACTAAAGACTATTAGGTTAAAAACGCCTTGTTTATCAAATGTATGTGACTTTAATAATTTAGAACATTTAGATCTAAATAGTGATGGTGATTTAGTTCTTAGGTTGTGAAAGGGTTAGCAGAGGATCGAATTTTTATAACAACTGAAGTTAACAGTTATTTAATTGTCCCATTTTATTGCACTATGTGCCTGGAAAACACATAATACTGTCCCTTTAAGCAATGGTCCACCTGAAGCCACAGGTTGATCTTCACCTGATTTAAATTGCTGCCACAACCAGCACACACAAATATGCACATGTCTGAACTTCCACAGGGCACGTCAAACTCCTCTATCTACATTTAGCCACTGCTGACTAAGATCAAACAGAGCAAGCCTAAATGACTAATAAGAACAAATAACTACACATTAGCTGAAAACCTGCAGGCTATTGATGAGTTTGTTACAGTTTTTTCTCTCAGCTAAGTGTTTGATCCTTAAAGGAAAATGACTGATGAAGAAATAAACTCCCATCAGTTCTAAACTATGATGACAGATAGAAGAAACTCATCCTCTTTCACTGGAGGACAAGGACTTGGATCGGCGCCGTGTTGGTTTCTGGATCTGAGTGGGTACCCACTGTGTGCTCTGGGCCCCTGGCTGAGGCATTGCAGGTGCATTGATTTCCTCACTGGGGGACACAGAATAGTTCTCAGCCACTCTGCTGGGAAATTACACATTGCTGCCATTTTAAACACAGAAAATCATTTCACAGGATGAAAGCAGTTTCATGCTGTTTCACAATCTCATAATAAACATTCAACATATCCAAAAACTATGGATTACACTAAATAAATAGGAAAATGATCAGTCTTCATGTTGCTGTATTTTGGATGGATTGAAGGTCAAAGCCATTCCACGCCACTAGATGTCCTGAGTAGTTTTGGTTCCAGCTCCCTGCAGCTGTTGTTTATCTCCAGTCAACGCACCTCTTGGCATTCAGAGCTGTGCACATCAGTTAAACTCTGGGCAAAGATAAATGTGCATTGAGAATATTTCACATTAGTGATTATTGCCCCCCTGTGAAACCTGAGTGATTACTCTAATCGGATCAGATCAAACTCTGGAAAGGTGCTGAGCTGTCTCAGCTGAAAAGTTGGAAGATAAACCCGATCTTGGCTTTAGCCGAGATAGTCTGGCTCACTGTCTGGTTCTGGTTCCACACTGAAACCTTGTTTCCTCACACATAGAGTTCATCCATTTCATGTATGAATTATAGGGTAAGATAACCTGCACTGATTATGTTAATACCTCAAATCTATCATTAATCAATCTGGAAGCTTTTTTTTTTTTACAAGCTTACACAATGAATGACATGAATAGATCATAAATTTGTTTAATCCAGATTCACAATACCAACACTTCAATACAAATTTGAACGATTATATTGAAATCAATCACTTAAGGAAATGGAAATTGTGACTACAATGGAAAATAAACATTCAAATGGTCATGAACTGATTAAAGGTCTAAGCTTCAAAAGTTTTGTCAGTGTCTCTTTCTGAATCTGAAACGTGTTTGCACATAGTTTTGATATCTAATCTGCGACATAAATTTAAAGGGGAGGTTTGGGGCAGGTGAACCCTGCCTCTGTCTCAATTTGTGGGAATAGGCATGAAAAACTTGTTCCTCTCCTCGCCTGTGGGGGCGCTGCACCAGTAACTACTGAAGGAAACTACATGAAAACCTGCTGAAGAAGACACTGAACTCCACTTCATCCCTCAAACATAAATGGAGTGGTGTCCAATTTCTAAAGACCACAAGCCATTTCTCCTGCTGATGCTATGGCTTGCACATTTGTTACCCAGAATGCACTGCGCTATGGTCCACTTCCGGCAATGGAACTAGTACATTTTCATCAGCATTAAGGAATTATTAACTTAAAACAAACTGCTACATGTTGCCGAGAAGCTACATTTGAGCTGGTTTTGTTGTACTCCACGTTTACTAGAAACTAAACCAAAGTGACTTGGTAATATTTAGTGTTTTTGTCATTAACTGTCCTGCTGTTGTAAAAGGAACTGCTGTAGCTTTCAGTAGATGCTGCCTCACTAGTGTAGATCTGTAGAATGTGGCTCCTCTGATGTGCAGTAAAACTTTTGGAGGTCATTAAAATTGTTCTCATTGCTAAGAGCAAAACATTATCTGATTACTCAGCAACTCCCAGTGAGCTTGTTTATTTGTGCTGTGAGCCGGAACAGAGCATCACCAGAAAGCAACATGCTCAGTAAACTCCCGGAGTTAGTTTGTCTCTGATAGACTTATCTCTCAGCCACATGCAGACACCGAAAGGTCAACGCTGCCAGGCCGTTTCCTTCACACATAGACCTCCTTTCTGGCTGTCTGTGGTTCAGTGAGCACACCGGCTTCTACGGACTGTCTGAGAGGAAGGTGGATACGGTGTGGTATCGATCCCAGCCATCATGGGTTGTTTGAAAGGGTCAGGGGGTCAACTGGAAGTGAAACGCTCTCTTTGTTGGCTGAATCTTTTTCCAGGAGTTTGATGCTTTCTGCAAACGGAGCTCATGTAACGGCTGGTCCTTTAAAACTTTAATCAAAATGGTTCTGAGCTGCTCTGATGCTGCTTTCAACTGACTGAATGAAACGGGAACACAAGGCAGGAATAAAATCTAGCCTGATTCCTTTGCACCTTTCAGTTTTTCTAAAGAAGCCCATTCCTGCCATGAAAGAAAAAAAAATAAAAGCCCAACACAAACTCATAAGTACAAGGTTTAAAGTAATAAATATGAGTTTTAAAAACATGATCTTGAGTGTTAAAGTCATAATTGCAAGAACAAAAGTCACAATTCTGGGAATAAAAGTCATCATTTCAACTTTCAAAATCCTAAGACATTCAGTCATAATTTTAAATACAAAGTCAATATTAAAAGATGCAATGTCATAATTTTGACTAGCAAAATAATAATAATGAAATAGAAGTTTCTCTAAGAAGACATGAGTGAGTATCTCTAATTAAGATGAGATAAAATAATAACACCTTACTGACCTCCAAAGGGGAAAGGGGGATGGGGGGGCGGGGGGCTGTTCCAGCATATAACACAATAGAAATTAAACATAAGTAAATAAATAATTACTTTGTATGTCATAAATATGACTTTAAAACCCATTAAGACTGAATATCATAATTATGACTTAAAGAGCTGAAATTATTATCTTAAAATGATCTCATAGATCTGACTTTGAAACTGATGCTGCTTTCAACTGACAAAAATTATCATTTTGAATCTCAAAATTATGACTTTGAAAGTTAAAATTATGACTGAATCTCATTATTATGACTTTGATCCTCGTATGTATGAATGTGAATTCTGACTTTGCATTTAATAATTATGACTTTAAAATTCAAAATTCTGACTTTGTGTTGGGCTTTAATTTTTTTTCTTTCATGGCAGAACTGGGCCTCCGTAGTTTTGTCTTGGTTGAGCTGTAAAAAATGAGTTTCCATCCATACCTTGATAACTGAAATGTAGTTTAAAAAGCTTGTCAGTCAGTTATTCAAATTTACACTAGCGCAAAAAACCCAAACCCGGTCTCCTGACGATGTCTCAAAACGGGAACATAGCATAGATTAAAAAGGCATTGGACCAAGAACTGAGCCTTGTGGAACACCAGAATTCACTCAATGTTGTCATAAAGATATGAATCAAACCCCTGATGTACGGTAACAGGTTTGCTTAATAGGATGAATCAGTCTACACCATTAAAGGCAGAGTTGTTGATTTCCCACAAATTTTATTAGCAGCTGAAGTTTGTGGTAATAAAGAGACAAATTGTGATAAAGTTCAGAGAGTATGAATACTTCTCAGAGGCTTGAGAAATGTATAAAAGGAAACGTTTTAGTCTTCCCAGCCTTGACTCCAAAACTGTGAACAAGTGAAGCACAGGACAGGCTCTCTGCTGCTGAATGACTGAAGCTCTCACATGAAGGCATCATTATAACATGTCCCTGGGTCAGAACGGTGCTACCTGTTATCTAAATGTGTGACTGACGGCTCCACTTAACTCTCCTGTGACTTTGCAGCTGTGTGTGAACCACTGAAAAGACAAACAGTGACGGATCCCAGCAGAGTAATACACACTTATATGATTTACTATAACTGCCAACTCCAAACGATTGTGAAGCTGCTTTCACTGCTGATCTGTTCCAGCTACCTATCATGTAAAATCCACTTCTTTGCGTCATTCATCAAAGGGACAGGATCATGTAAAATCAACTTTTGAGCTTCACATCATGCTATAATGTTATTCTCTCATCAACTGGAGCGTTGCCTTGGTTCGTTCATGCATGCTTGAGGAATCCCTTAATCTCCATGGCAACCATTCGGCTGTGCAAAAACATCTTGGTGGACCTAGCTCTACCTTTGAGACACAGCTCCTCCCACAAGCTGCAGCTTCTGGGCTTCCACCTCACAGAGCAGCCCTGCCCCACCCAGCTCCTTCAGACTAGCCAGCAGCAATCAGCAAACATCTGGTGGAGCTGAGAATCTGCTGAGCTCATTATAGGAGCTACTTCTCAGTGCAGAGCTGGTAAAAAACGTTGTTAAAGGGTTAATAGAGGAGCCATGTTGTGATGACTTCCTGTAGGCGGTGCTTCAGAAAGAGCAAGAGCTTCTTAAAGAGACAGAGGCCCAATTTCATGATTATTAAATATCATCATCAGATTTCCTTTAAGTCATATTTGATATATGTAGTATGTTTTATAACAACTGGAGGTCATGTTGCTGGAAAACATCTTGAACTCAAGGCAAATTGGAAAGTTGTAAATGAGATTTTAATCAAGTTTAATTTAAATTTGTCAATGTGGTAGGATTGTATTGGATTGATTTTTACACATATCAATGTTTCAGGGAATCATTTGGATGTGCTTGTCCTGTAAAGCGTCTTGAGGGGACGTTTTGAAGAAAAGCCTGCAGCAGTTTTTGAGCGAGAGCATTCGCTGGGGTTCTGGCCCAGAAACAGAATCCAGGGGGCTGTTTGTCTGCCCCACTCCAGTCTGCTTCATTAATATAGAACACCTTCAAATATGCAGAAAGCAGACACTTAATTGACTCCACTGGTGCTCCACTGGCTTATTTTCCACTCATAAGCACACACGGGTCTCTGACTTCAGGAAGGAACTCGCCTCAAAGATGTCCACCTCTCGCTTTAACTGCTAATTATTTCTCCCATTTATTCTAATCAGTTGAGGGTTTGAATGCTGGATGAGAGCTGAGGAAAAAGGGAGGTCAGCTCAGTGCAGCTCATCCACACAAAAACAGTCATCTGAATGCAATCAGGTCGTAAATATATCCCGTTATGTACAGTAAAACCCAGTTAAACAGAACTCCATCCTGTTATACATCCAGCTGAATGAGGCAGGGTTTCATTAGGAGGCTCACTTCCTGCTGACTCCTGTAAAGTTAATACAAAGTGAAGAGTCAGGTGAGATCAGATCTTTTTCACTTGACTATTTTTGTCGACGTAAGGGTTCGGTGAATGTTCTAACATTTATTACTTGGGTTAGTTTGCAGTATCTGTGGAAAAGGAAAATAAAAATAAAAAACCTAATTAAGGCCCACAAAAACCAAACAATAAAGACATGAAGAATAATGCTTTGTTAACTTGAAAGCTAAAATTTCCCATCCGTTGATCTACTAACAACAAATCCCAGTTCAGATGCGAGTGTGAGTAAGGATGTAAGACACACAGTAAATTGTGACTTTAAATAAATGTAGATTATAAGATTATATTTCTGAAGATTTTTACTGAGCGTATTTTTAGAAACCTTTCCTATGAAAATTCAATTTCCCTTTGGGTTCCACGTCAGCAGGAGGCACTAAACGTTTAAAAAGGTAACAAATAACTCGGGTCACCTGAACTGAAGGTGTTTTATGTGAGATTGTAAATAATCTTTGGAGGGAAATACATAACTAATTTACATCAAAGTTTCTTCAAATTGTTTTTTTTCTTCCTGCAAAGGGAATATGGAATTTCAATAAGGAATAAAACAGTTGAATATTTTTGATAAATAATATTATTCTGCTGGTCAATTTTTAGATTCATAAATGTAATTTTACAAAATTGCTTCCTGTCGAAGAAGCACTAAAAACTAGTTTTTATTATTTTGTAAATCTTTGAACAATATTGATACAGCCCTAGGAAGAAAATGTTTTTCAATTGGATCAGAATTCTGCTATAAACCCAATTTTATATTTTTACTTTTGCTTTTAATTTTTTATTTTACTGTGTTTACCCCTCCCCCCCAGACTGTCATATATATGTGTTGCTGTTAACAGTAATTATAGGTGTATTATTAGTTAGGAAGATAAATGCCATTTATCTGAGCTCTAGTTTCTGTGCAGTCGTAATATTTAAGATATAAAATATCTTAAACGTTTAAATGTGAAATGGTCGATGCCATTTGTTTTGTTATGTATCAATCTTTTGTTAAATAAAGAATTAGAAAAAGAAAAAGAAAACTCGAGTCAGCTCTGGATGCAGCGTTTGGCTACAGAACTAGCAGGTACGGACTTGACTCATTTGTCGAGAAAAGAATGGCTTCATTTAAAAAAAATACTGAACTGTTGTTAAAAGTAGCACATTTTAGCAACAGAGCAATTCAATAAATGGTAAAAACACTTTTAATGCAAAGTTGTAACATAATTTGTATTAAAGTCCATTAAAAGTGTAAATCATAATCGACTGAATGACACTACATGACAGCAGTCATAACCATTCCTGAAGACTCCTTCATGTTCATTAAAGATGTTATGTCATGCTTATGACAATCTCATGACAGTGTTATGCACATCCCTTCAAATAAAGTGTTGCCAAATGATCCTGCAATATAAGCCCCCCCCCCCACACACACAGCCAGCTATGGTTCCTGTGCAGCCTGTCAGCTGGTGTCACCTCTACAGCGGCTCTCTGATCACCAAATTGTTTAGTCTTTCAGACGTAGCCGTGTTTCGCCTGTCACAGTTAATGGCGGCCATGTTGGAGCAGATGGAGCATGAAAACACCTGATGCGCTGACAGATGTGAGCTCTGTCAGGACTCTGTGGCTGTTGGAATTATCTACGATGAAAACACTTGTTGACGGTGATGTGGAGAAATGAGAATAAAGTTTGAGTCTTTGCTCTCAGGATTATTGACCACACCGTTGTGTTTTGGATCTCGGGTTCATTTGTGGAAACAATTTTTCCAATTTTATGCCAAATGTATAAGCAACTTGTGTCTCTGAGGTCACAAGTTGTTGAAATGTTTCACAGATGAAAGTTTTGATAATAGAATGTCAGTGTTATGTAATAATGAAATGTCCTCAACTGTAATAACTGCAGTTGAGGACAAATCAACCTTACAAAAAATAAACTCTTTTTTTCATCCAGAAGCCTCTCATACCCTTCAAATTAAATATGAATTCAACAAAAATTATATACAATTCTAGGTATTATCATTTTTCAAGCACAGTCTTTTTCAAAGAACTTGCCAAGTCAAACAGAGGATAGCCAAAAAACGACACTGGAGTAAAGGTAGAAGTACTTTGACTAGGCCTGTCATGACAACAGATTTTGCTAGATGATAAATTCTCCCAGATGTTACAGCGATAAACAATAAAATTGTTTTTGAGACCATTTTCAAGTAATATGATGGAGAGGGCATAATAATGCAAGAGGTCATTCTCAAAGATCAATAAACTTTAAATCCTAATGAATGTTTAACACTGGAATTTGGTATTTTAGATTAAAATTGGAAAAATAATGCAAACATCATTTCAAAAATGACTAAATGATGAAGGACATTTGTACCTTAAATGTCCAACAGACAGTGGTACAATAAAGCTCTTTTGTGTTTTTTGTATACATTTATTTACATACATGTGGGATTACACTGCAGCCGCCCCCTCCGCCTCCATGTTTCTAGATCCACCACTGTTCAAATGTCATATTTAATATCAAGTTAATTTGATATGAACTGAAATGTTTCTTTTAAAGGTGCATAAACATTCATAAAAGTCCATCTAATTTTGTTCAGTCGTTCAGACCTTAGATCTTCCTGTCCTCCTCTCTGGCTCACTGCTGACCCAGTGGGCGTCGCCCACCCTGGTGGTGGTGAAGTCTGGTTATTTGGCGCCGCTGAACTACAGCAACAACCATCAGTTTGATTCCCGTCGGTTTAAGCAGCAACGCCTGCTGGCTGAACACAACAGAGATTAATTAAAGCATTTTCAGTTAGCAACTCTGCTAAATCAAACTTACATGTCTGTGTGCAATTACACCAAACTTTCATCTTTTAACAAAATACCATTTATCTGAGCACTTCTTCATGCAAATAACAAGCTTTTAATATGATGTATTTTGTGTTAGTCCCACCAGTAGGCGTTTGTCTCCGGTTGGTTTGTCCTCCAACGTTTGCATAAGGTTGCATCAAGTCTCTTTGATGCTAGCCAAGTTCATGTCAGTTATCCCCAGGAGGCGGTGAGCAGAAACCATCTATTTATGTTGTTGATGTTCATATTTGATCTGCTGCGTAGGAAACTTTGATCTGTCATCTCTCTTTGTTGCATGGAGCTTCCTGGCTCTTTCGCCGCCGTGGCCGTGTTCTTCTGCTCCCGACTTGTTCTGGAAGCCCCGAGGGAAAACTTGAGCCATTTTGTCGGTCAGGCCTCAAAATCAAAGAACACGTGGATCAGTTCCTTCACTTCTTCTCGTCAGCTTAAGGCTGAAAATAAATCTTTTCACATTGTTCCTTTGTGATCTTGACTCAGATCAGGACTGTGGAATGTAGCTATACCAACATTTTAGAAAAACTGACAGTCGTGTCCCAAACATTTCTGCCCTTCTGAGTTCTTCTGCTTTGACCTCTGCACTTTATTCATACAGCTGTTCTTGCAAAAACAGGAAGAAACCCTTTTCCTTGGAGAAGAAGCAACTCTGCACACTTTGTGTGTGGATGCTTGTGGTTGGTGTGACACAAACGTCATGGCAGCACTGACCCGGTTCTTTGGACAAATTATTTCTTCAGATATTCCAAACGATCAGAAATAGGATTTGTTGGAGAAAATAACTTCTTTTCCATCAGCCCTTGAGGGACTGAACCACACATGAAACAATATAAAAATATAAGGGTACATTAACACACTTTCAGTTTATAGACTGACATGGTGAAGAGAAATCTCAAACAGGAACCACTACATGTGTGGGATGTATGTGAAATCATTCTGCTCTCTGGCTACAAAGACTAATTCAGGCCATTGTAGATGTAAAGAAAGGAGGAGTCAATTTCTGCCAAAAAATCTGGACATTTTGAGATTAATCGCTGAAATTTTCTTGAAAAAAATAGATTTTTCCCCCCACATATTATTTTCTTCACATATTATTTGAAGTCGAAAATGTTGAAATTCAGAGGATTTCCAAAAGTTTTTTTCAAGAAAATTTCTAAGATTAAAATCAAAATTTCTGAAATTTGTCTAGGCTGTTTGTGACTTTTCAAGCTGAGAAATTTTCAAACTTTTTTCTGGAAAATTCCTGAGACTAATTACGTTTTTTGGCGCAGAGTACTCCTCTTCTTTTAATCAACAACGGGCCTAATAGGCTGTTGTAGGATCCACTGTTGGCTGCAACAGCTGAGCTGGCTTATTGAAATTCTACAGAAACAATATTAAGGAATTAAATTCACCTCTCACAGTCTGAGCTGTAGCTGAGAGAAGACGACCACAGCTCCACCCACACCGCCCCCATGTGGCAGTCTGAGGAAGCTCTACCAACATTCACTACCAGCAGAGAAAGTGACGGAAGCCTTCAGTCCGTGTTGGCCACGCCTCCAAATATTAAATAAACACTAGCAGCCCACGTACTTCTTTCTTTACACCGCAGGTACAATTTCCGGTAAGCTTCATAGTATCAAACTGCCACGTACAAATGTTAGCGATTGGGTCAAATTTAAAACCTCAACACAGGCCACGCCTCCAGGAACAAGGTGCAAAGGAACAAGGGTGGAACAAGCAGCTGGTTTTTATCAGGCTACAGTTCAGTCCAATTCAGTTCAGTAAGGTGTGACTTCTGCTCTCACTGCCACAATGACATATAACTAAATAATGTATTCAACAGAGATAACTCATATAACTCCAAGCAGCCACATTCTGTCTCCAACAGAATCTGATACAGAAGCTTGTGATTTCTAGTCGTTTCGGTCAGACTGTCTGCTTTGGGCAACGTCTGCAGTGTGATTAAACTCCTTCTGTCTGGGATGTTTGCCTCTTTCTCGGCTCGCTCATCCATTTCTCTGGGTCTGCGCGACACGCCTCCTGCTGCCCGGGTTTGGGCCTCTCTTCCTGCCCGTCTGGAAGACGTTCTCTCAGGACTCTGCAGTGACGATCCGTGACTTGGAAACGAAACAGTGAAGATGTCCTTAAAGACAGGCGGCAGCACACATTGTGATAATGAATCCATTAGTGGATACACTGTCATACTTGACAATCAATCTCTGACAGATTTAAATTGAATATTTTTCAGTCATTAAAGAAGTCAACCAGTGCCTGTGTTGGAATCAGAGCTTGTGTTAAAAGCTCCTCCTGTGACTTCCCCTTTTCCTGCTAATAAAAAATCACAGAGACTGACAGGAACTCAGGAAACCAGTTACTGCTGCTCCTTTTTAACGACGTCTGAATGGTTTCAACTGTTCTGATCTCTCATCAAGCTGGCTGTGCAGATTTTTTACTTGCTCTTTAGCTTCTATCTGTGGAGCCAAGCAGCCGAACTGAACAAGCTCCATCTGTTGCCTCATCTGATCCTTCCATTTTTCCAGAGTTGTTTCAGTTTGGACATAAATCTCATCTGATATCGGAGCTGGAACTACCGAGACTCCCAGAGCGAGATCATTGCTCGGTTGATCTCTTCCGTACTGTGTGTTTTCTGAAGGCTGTCACTCCTTCATCTATGGAAGGATTTCCAGGTTGTTTCCATGGCCACCGCCTCCATCGGTAGAGATGTGAATCTTTCAGCGTGTAGGGATTCGATTCTGATTTTTAGGGTCACGATTCAGAAACAATTTTTAATTCAGAAACCATTTTTTCTATTCAAACGGTCTGGAGATTCTGTGTAAATATTGGAACTGACAAGATTAAACAACAGTGTAAACAGTTCTATAAGGTTCCATACTGCATTAAATTTCCATCAGTTTTTAAAAAAATTCAAATTATGTCATCAAGTACAACACATTCATGTTAAAAGTTAATAATAGAACAACCGTTGTTTTGTACAAAGGTTTTGTAGCCACACGCTAATATCCAAATCCAGTTCTTGGTTGGACATTTATTAAATGACATCATAATTTCAACTAACTAAAGATTCCTGTCACACACACACACACGCCATCCCACACACACACACAAAAGCGAATGTCTGTGACTATAAACAAGAAAAACTAATTCTCCACAACAGTAAGCTGATATACATCAGTGTTCACATATTTGTTTTTGTTTCAGCCATTGGGATTTAACAACCATAAGACCAGTTACCATTTTATTGTTGGTTAGGTTAACTTAGCTGCTTAGTGCAAGGACCTACAACTTAAAACACATTTTAAATTGGATTTTTTTTTACAATTTGAATTGATTTCGGATACCCAGAATTGGGAATCGTGACTCTGTAGAGCTGATTTTTTTCTGCTCCTCCACCCATCAGTTAGTTCCTCCAACAGGCTCAGTTCGGACCATTCACTGTTCCATATCCGTAAAACTTTACCCGCATCTTTCAGAGAGTTGGTCTGCTTGTGGATTGGGAAGTTCCAAACAAACGTGACATTTCCTATAAACTCAATGCTGATCGTATGAATCATGCCTCCAGATCTTGTGGTATTAAAGCAGCATGATGTGTCCTGTTGAATCAAAGTCTGCTTGGCCGAGGCCTGTCTACTGGCTGTCAGTCTGAGCCTTTGTCCTGTGAAGTTAGTCTAAGCTCTTCTTACAGAGCCTGTAAAAACTTTTAACTCCGTTGGCTGTTTAACCTTTTGTTGCTTTAACAAATCAGTCATGATCAACAAAGCTAGGCTTTTTGTTTAACAACATTAATGAAAAAAAGCACCATTAACGCCAAAATGGAAGCAAATTCCTACAAAAATAAGTCTCTGCTTTTAACATTTTAGATTGTGGCAATGTTGCAGTTTATAAAGAGCTTCAGATAAAGGTAAAGAGCTTCTTGTGCCCTGATCTATTCAAATGCGTTTTCTGGCTGCAAAATGGATGAGCAGGCAGAAAAAAACACAACATAGTGAAATTGGGGACGTGACAAGAGAAAAAAACCATCCAGCTCTGGAAAACATAAAGAGACCATAAGAGACCACTGCAGTGAAACCCACTGAAAACCTCCTGGTTATTCCACCAAATATTGATTTCTGAACTCTTCAAACATTCAAACATTAGTATTGTTGTTTCTATATGAATATAAACTTGTTTTCTTTGCATTATTTGAGGTCTGAAAGCACTGCATCTTTTTTGGTATTTTGACCATTTCTCATTTTCTGCAAGCAAATACTAAATTGTGCTTGTTGTCAGTAGTTCATAGAATAAAACAACAATGTTCATTTTACTCAAACATATATCTATAAAGAACAAAATTAGAGAAACTTCTAATTTTAAGTGGTCTGTTAATTTTTTTCCAGAGCTGTGTATCAGAAAATAGCCAACACATTTTTGACATATTTTTCTCGTTTTCTACCCCCCAAACACAACACAGTTATTTTAGTTCTACCAGATCGTTCGCAGGTGAACAGATGTGAAAATAAATCTCTCATTTATCAGACAACAGGTGTTCATACGTGATGCTCTTTGTCTAAATCACCTTCCAAATGTTTCTGTTATTCATGTGGCTGAAACATAAACAATGGACTGAGCAGAGCTCTGTGAAATGTTCAAAGGTAAGATATTGTTTCACGATTCTGGCTGTTAACTAATATTATCAAACACAGGTGGGCAGATCGATTAAAAATATCAATAACATCGATATCAAGTCTGTATCAGCAGTAGATCGATAGTAGCACAATGAAAATCAATATTCTAGTTTTACATTCTCGCTTGAAATTTTATTTTATTTTTGTATTGTTTCTAAATTCAGCTGTAAGATTTTGACCTGATCTGCCCTGAAATTATCATTTTTTGCATTTTGTTCAGGAAAAATGTAAGCAAATTAGTTTTTTCTATTGATATAGAAGAGTCTGTATTGGTATCTGTGATACTTGCTCGGTATATATTTGATAAATAAAAGTGTTGACGAGAGAAGGAGCTTTTAAAGAGACAGAGGTCCAATTTCAAGGCATTAAATCATGTCAAATTTCTTTTAAGTCACATTTTATTTCTATAGCATTTTTATGACAACTGATGGTATGACAGTTACTTGATTGTACTATAAAATGGTACTATGTACCTAGAAAATAGGTAATGCTTCCCCTTTAAACAAATGCATTTATACCTTTTCATTCTTCTTCACAATTATGTGTCGATCTATCAAATAAAATCCCAGTGAAAATCATTTTGTTGTGTTGTGGATAAAATGTGGGAAAAATGTACATTGAATGTTTTTAGCACCGCTGCAGTCTACTGGGTTGGGTTTGGTTTGAGTTTCATGTTGTTGCTCCTTTGTACAGAGTTTGTCTTTGAATCTCAGCTTTTCTCTCACTATATACACCGAACTCTGCTCAGTTCGGTGTATTTCCACGCCACAGTTTCAAACCATAAGTCCTCCATGTGTCACATTGCAAACCGATGCAGTGTGGTCAGATTCAGCATCATGTCCCGTTACACACAGCCTGATTCCATCCAGTTATAACACACTTCATTCAGGTTCAGCTGATCATGAAATGCCGATTACTAAGCCGTCAACCTGAATAAAATGAACTCTTAATAACTCTCACTAAGTCTTTCTCCCAATCAGATTCTCCTCTCAGTTCATGCAAGATAGGAGCAGGATAGAAGAACTAAAAAAAAAAAGAAAAAAAAAGTTTGTCTTGTACATCGAACCGATGTCTTGTTGTGAGCCGTGTGACAAAGTGGGGGCCAGCCACAAAAAAGTGAAGCCATTCAAACTTTATGGTGCTTGCAATGGCCCTGCTGTCAGCTCTAATTGAAAACTCTAACACAAGGCCTGAGGAGGAGGAGAGGGAGCAGCTCACAGAGCTGAGGACAGCGTTGTGTGTGTGTCACTGTAGTTAAATCACACACTGGTGTAAAATGTGCTGTCTGTGAGGCAGCAGCAGGACCAGAGGAGCAGCAGGTAGCAGGACGGTGGAGTGGGTTCACTCAGGACCACCACAATCCAACTGACATCATCTGACAAACTGTACATAAAACAAGATGACAGGTCCTTCTGATCTGTCATCAATCACCCTGTCTGCAGTTGACAGTGTTCAAAGGGATAAAAGTGTCAATAGACAGATGGATGGATGGATGAATGGATGGATAGATAGATGGACTGAAGGATGGATGGGTCGGACCCCGAGGCGTCCATGTAATGTGTGATTAATTCTGCCACTGTTTCTGCTTCCAGTTGTGGATGAATTAGGAAAAGACAACTTTTTATGGCATAGTCAAAGCACAAAGAGCTTCTACAGAACTCTGTCCCAGCCCGGCCATGGCCTTCCTACGCAATTCTTTTTCAGTTCTCAACTCCCTGCGTAATTTTCCCAGTGAGCACGATGGCTCAAGTTGAATTTTATCCTGGCCAATCAGCAAACAGGAGGAGGGAGTTGTGATTTTCTGAGCCGTTTTGTTTTAGAATTGCAGCCTGCTTATACAGGTTCGTAGGTTTGGCAATGCCAGTGACTGAACGTCGGAGCAAGAGGGATGTTTAAGACGTTTTATAGCTGCTAAAGATGTTGTGATTCTGAAAAAGTCTTAGAGGGAGATGCTTGTTTGCAGAGCAGGTGATTCATTAAACGTTTATATACTTTATAAGTACATAAGATCAGTAAGATGCAATCAAGTATTGCATTATGGCAAAGGCCTGAGAAAATGCCCCACCATCATGTAGCTAATGTGTGCAAAAACAACTGGTTAGCATCTAGACACCTGAGTCTGCTCTGGTGTACGGGGAACTATTGTTTATGGTGTAGTTCTATGTGTTGTGAATTCAGGCAGTCAAATATTTGATCTAATCAACTAACAGGTCAGTGGAGAAGGTATGAGTCGATTTCTAAGCTAGCAACTTACAACTTTCCTCAACATGATTAGGTGACATACTGTAGTTGCAAAGGGTTGATGCAATGAGTGAATTTTTCCATCTCATAGAAAACACCTTCCAGAATAGACTGTTACCCTACATGCATCTAAAGCACACACAGGTCAGAGGTCAGAACACACAGGTTGGGAAGATGTATGTTAGCTTTCATTACACCTGCAACTGCTACAGATAATCAGTATCAGTACTGATGTTAAAAATGATACATGTGCCACATCTTAAATGTAACACATTACTACTAACAATTATTGGACTGGAATAAACTGACTTTAGAAATATTTGCTTTAATCATTCTTTTTCAATCCTAGCTGGACTCTCAGTCTCTTAAATACAAATAGAATGTTTTCAGGAATTTTAAAGATGACAGACCAAATGTTGGAGAATATTAAATTAGAATGGAAAAAGGAGAAGACAGAACGAGTGAGATTTAAAACCCGTAACAAATCAGTGACCTTGGGTTGAGGCTGAGCTGAACATAAAATGAAAATAAATTCCTGCGAACATCCATGGCTGTTGCTCTGCCTGCTGCGTCTCGCTCTGGGTATGAATGGCGGTGTGGATCTGTGTGGACGTAAATTCCATTGTGATAAATAGCAGCATTGATTCAGGCCATCGTTAACATTCGTCTTTATGGTTCAGATCATTTATTGTTATTTGCAATGAGAGAGCGCCTGCCTCTGCTAAACACTACCATCCTTCTCCATTTTCTCTATCAGAGATGGTAAATGTACTGCATTCATTTGCTACCTTCACCCAGGAGGTTAAGTATTTGTTTGTTGCTGCTCTGTGTTTGATGGAAAGCTGGTTGGGTATAAATATGTTGGATCAGCAGCTTTTTAAGCGATGATTCATACATTAATATGGGAGAGATGTTAAACATTCCTCTCTATGAATTTACCACACAAACAATCTGAAAGGTCCAGGTGTCTTCATCAGGCAGAACATTAACGTATAGACTGAGAGCAGGCTATAGGTGTGGCTGCATCCTTCAAAGGTTCCAAGGTATCCCAAGATGCATTGCAGACTGAACAGGAAATGTATGTTTCTATAGCAATGAGAACCAAGTGGAAGATGGAAGCAGAGCTTTTACATTTCCCACAGTGGTAAACAGTCTCATTAATTAATTAATTGATTAATTGATTAATGCATTTAAAAACCAAAGGCAACCAAAGTATTGTGCAGGTCAGTCAGAAAATAAACAGAATAATAAGCAATACAATCTTGAATGAAAAGCAAATAAAATAAACAATCTAATAGCATCTAATGGCAACGAATCATTTGATTGAACATTTCAGAGGATTTGGAACTTCTGACATTGCTGCAGTTTGTCTGAAACAGTTTTGAGTAGATGTGGTTCTAAACTTGGCCGGATCTCCAAACAATAGATTGACGTATTTACACAAATAACTGAATATGTGTGTTATTTACTGTCAGAAAGGTGAACTATTTTCAGCCTCGATTGATTTGCAAGTGGCCGAGGTCGAGTACAGAGCTGGCAAATAAGGGCATAAGTAACAGCATCACAAACAGACTGATGGTTGCTATTGGTATCTTAAGAGATGAGACCTTCTTCTTGCTGTTGACTTTGACCCTGTATACAGATTCTAAAAGAGGAGTTCTGTGATTGGCTCAGTGTGGGGGTGTGAGCAGGGAGATACTTCTGTTCAATGAAATGTCTGGGAAAACAGATTGTTATTGTTGCAACCTTTGCAGGTGCTCTTCCTCTGTCTTTTACAGATTCATGATCAGTCATTGGGCGAGACACTTCATCAGCCGTTCAATTGGTCAGCATAGCCTCTCTCTCAAAATAGCCAATGGCGTTGAATGGCAACCTCGTTTCTGAGTGAAAGGAGGTTCACATCAGTATGTACATACATGGGAATGACAGAATTAACCAGATTTAATGGGGTCATTTCATTTCTCTGGTGTTTCCTGAGCCTTGTCACCACACTGAACCGCCGAATCAAGCTAAAGATCCTGAACAGATCCTTACCTGGATCCCAGACCACTCTCAAAAGACACCTGGAAAGAATAAAGAAGGAAAGTCACATCACAAGCAGATCTGCACAGCCCTCCCCAGCCGAACTCCGCTCATGCAGTTACAGTATGTCACTTCCTTCTCCCCTCTGCTTTGAGAAATCAAGGCCAAACATTTCATTTATGCTCATTAATCACTCACCTTCCTCCTCCAGCAGCCTCAGAACCTGCCAACAGAAAAGAAACTAAGTTCGTTAAAAAAACAAAGTCTTTTCCTCCATACCATGGTTGTTTGTACTTTTTGCCTGCATTTGAGTGTGAACTCGTCATCATGAGAGCATCTGCATGTCTTCTCCTCTCTGAGACAACCCCCTGGTACAGTCTGTCTACGAGACAACGCCTGTCCACCCACTGCAATGTAAATTCTGCCTGTGTCACGATGAGATGCCCTGCAGTCCCTCCCAAATCAAAAAAAGAAGAAGCTTTCCTTTTATTTGAATGTATTACAGTATGTATACAGTAGCTACCACATGTTTTATATTAAAATGTCTATAAGATCATTGATCTTCTGCTAGAGTTCACTATGGACAGGTCACCAGTCCGTCACATGGGAACCCTTAGCGGAACATGTGAACTCTAATCTGCGACTTTTTTGCTACAATGCATCAGAGCTTCCAACAGTTTCCACCCATCCTGCTGGTTATAACACCACATAAGTCAAGATTTAAATAGTTCAGAAATGCCTATAAAACTTGATACAGTGAGTTTATCATGTTTTATTACAAGCTCCAATCGGAGGATCCACAGATCTGTCCCTAGCACCTGTCAGTCCTGCTGGGTTAATTGACTCTTCCTCTAAAGCCCAGCCTTAACCAGCACACAGCCCAGAGACAAATCACTGTTATTTGTGGAGGATAGAAGAATCTGCAGCTGTCTCTCTCTCTCTCTCTCTCTCTGTGTGTATCCACCTGACTTTTTCATCACTTTGGGGATTCACACAGACAACCTCTTTTGATCAGGAGCTGCCAGCAGAGCTCACAGCTGGCAGCGCCGCCTGAAATAGTTTAGTGAAGCACATGTAGGGTTACAATGCAGGTGAGCCACACGCAGACACCTTCACACAGCTGATCGCTCTGCGACGGCAGCTTAAGCGAAAAGAAAATGGAATATTTGATCTCCGAGGACCTTGGTGAATTCAGGAGGGCAGCGCTGGACGTTGTTTGTGTTGCGCTTCAGCAGACCAGAGCAGCCTGACCTCTTCCTCTCAACAAACTCAGAGAAGGTCGTGGGAAAGAAGCGTGTTTGAAAAAGGTACTGCAAGGTTATTGTCCAGCAAACGATGTCACACACTGAAATTTTTATATGCTTTTATATAAGTTTGTAAAATTAAACAGTGAAAAATGAACAGCAATCATTTGGTCTATTTATTTATTTAGGTTCACCATGTTATTCATTCATTCATAAATGTCACATTTTTAAACTAAATATTTAATTAGCTAGTGAAATATGAGTTAACGTGACTACTATTTATGTTATGAACTAAATATATAGCTTCAATTTAAATATTTAGCTTTGAACTAAATATTTAGTTAGCAAGCCAAATATTTAACTCCATGAACCTACAGTGAGCTAGCTAACTCTTTAGCTCTAAGCTAACAAAGTATCTAGTTTACAAGCTAAATATTGAGCTAGCTCAGAGCTCAATTCACTTGTCATAAGCAGAGGTAGACTTTCAAAATAAAAGGTTGATCCTGAACTGTTGAGGCTGAATACTTGAATGCTAATGCAGTCTGTTGCTGCCTTTTAAACGGCTCATCTTTTGTTTAAAACTGAAATGTTTTACAAGAAGGGAAGAAGGAACGACGATAAAGACGTAACAAGATCTGAAAGCAGCAGTTTACAAAGAGGTTTGCAAAAGCCAGCTTTTATTTTGATAGTTCACTTATCATCAAGTGAATTTGCATATTAGCTAAAAGTCTGATCAGTGCCTCTGCAGTTTGCCACATGCAGTACAGACACACAGTCCAACTCCAAACATGTTCAAGCATGGAAGTCAGCTGACTGCCTCACACTGGCCGCTCCAGGAGGGGATCATTTCATGGAAGGTGGGATTTTATTTTCAGCACAAATCCTGTGAGATGTGTGTATGAGGCTGCCCTGATGAAAGAAGTTGTTCACTAAAACTTTTACTCCTTATCCTGACTGCAGCATAAAAATCAACAAAGGGGCAGAGCTCTCATGTCACAGGCTGAATCTGTTAACTGAGGGGAGAAATGATGAAAGCCTTTTACATGACAGAGATCACAAAGTGTTGTGTCACAGTTTGGTGAAAGAACAGATGGTGTCAGTTCTGGTGGAAGATTTTCCTGTGTTGACCACAGGGTGGCAGTGCCACATCAGGAATCTCCCTTCAGCCTGCATTTGTTCCTGCATGCAGGCGTGTGTGTAAAGAACTAAATGAAGGAAATGAACTTCTTTTGAATGTCAACTTTAATAAATAATCACCTCCAGTGCACAAACAAAGCTGCTGTACACATGGTTTGTTACTCTGACTGTAATCTACTCTTAACTATAATGCAGCACAATCCCATACAGCATATTAAAATACAATATAAAGCGGGAGGCTGAACGTGACACAAGTACATTTACACATTCCTGAAGTGTAAAAACACAAAAACTGCTAGAACTTTTAAGTGCTGTGGGTCAATGGAAGCTAATTGGGTCTTCTGTTTGCACCAAGAAATTCTCCTCCAAGGTTCTGTTATTCAATAATTAGTGTGAAAGAGACAAAAAAAACTGACAAAAGAGGCAAAAACTTGGGAGATTTTCTTTGTGTTCACAACACAACAGTGAGATGAACTGTTGTGTAGAATTTTTGCTTGGTTTCCAGATCTAATTTCAAGAGTTTGTTAGTCAGAAATCTAATAGTGTCTGTAAAAGGAAGAACAAACAACAGAAATATCATTTGTTCGTCAATAGCTCCTTATGTATAGCCTGTGTAAATCAGGGCAGTGCCATGACTATCAGTGTTTTGGAGCTATTACCATCATCTAAGTGTTCATGGGAAAACCAAGAATTCTATTTTTCAGAAGCAGAGTAAAGGATTCACAAAGACTGTAGAAGAATTTAGTTTAGCTTCTGGTTTATTCTTAAAAATGGGACAATACATATTAATTAAGGCTGGAACATAATTATGTTAATTTTGATAAATTACATAGAATTTAACTTGTAAAAAATTTAGATAAAATTAAGTCTTTCTTATATGCATACCTCATGTTTCTAATACGCACAAACGACATCCGCTAACAGTGATGGATAACAAAGCCGCTTGTCTCAGCACAAAAGACTGTTGCGTTCAAGTTGTGCTAAAAGGAGTTAGCCTATCAATGAAGCTATTCAAGCCTGAAATACCATCTCAATGTAGCATGCAGCACAGAGGTTACCAATGCTAACGTCAGCGTTTATATTTCTAAAGAGTTCCTGAAACACTGGAAAGATGAAAGGTCAGAATAACACTTTGCTCCAATCTGATGGTTGAACACAAAGAACAGATTAAAACCAATAATAGGCTTGAATAGCTTCACTAGGCTAACTCCTTTTAACACAACTTGAGCAGAACTTTTCCTGCCTTCCTTTATATCGTTTTTGGAACCCAAAATTTAACCCCCAGTGGGCCAAGAGAAGCAGCTTTCACTGATGTTTGTTCGTTAGCTTTACATTTGTACCAGAAACACAAACACTAAGGTCCCAGCTTGCTAATTTATTATGTAAAAATAATACATTATTTTATATATAACATATGTTGTAACACAATGCAACCACCATGAATGATATTTTTGATGTTTTTATAAAATAGAATTGTATAAAATAAATGAAATATTTGTAAAAAAAATTAATAAAAAATACCTTTCTAGTTCTGATTAGAACTGCATTGGATTTAAAAAAAGACTTTCCAAGGTGACAAAAAATGACAGGGACCTTATTGGGACCCCAGGGTTCAAAGTGTGATGTTTTGTTTTTTTGTGGGGTTCAGGAGGAAGTGCGCCATCTTGTCATGCCCATTCCATCTCCTCCATCCCACCACCACCTTTGAGGTTCTATACTGTTTGTGTTTTCAACTCTTTACTGAGATGAAATAACCAAGGTTTGCTTTTTTAGATGAATGAATTTTTTTTTCCATTTCCATGGGTGCAGCAGCTGACTGGCCATCCTCCTTGGAGTGCATTGTTTTGATGAGAAAGGATTCTATTTTTAGCAGCTTTATGGCGCAGTGCATGGCGTCCCTCCCCCATCCATCAGCGCCGGCTCCCCAGTCACCTTTCATGTGATCTCTGTGAGATGTGACTCATGTTTTCTGTTTTTAGCTCATGTTGGGACGTTTGAAGTACCGGGATTGTTGCAGCTACGCAATAATTAGGAACATTTAGGGAAAAAAAATGTACATTCAAACTTAGGTGTAGTTTTCTAAAGGTCCACCATGTAATGTTCCACATTTCAAACCATTATGATATAATTCTGACCACTGCAACACAACATGTTACTAAAGGTATTTATTTATGGAGGAATTTTTCTGCCATAATCCAAGCGCATACATTTTCAGTCTGAAAACAGGATTTCATGTATTTATTCTGAAAACCTTCAATACTTTTGATTCCATTTTTATTTTGAAAGCAGGACTTTATGTAGTTGTCTGTAGTTAATTACCACTAATCACATTTTAATTTCAAAAATGCATTTGTGCTGCAACATTACTGAACAAAGACAAATGAGCTCAACTGCAAAGATATTTATTGCTGTAACATTTCTAGCTTTGAAATGGTATTTTAGTCCTTACAGGCAAACTCCTTTTAGCACCATAGTCTTTTCCAGAGTCCGATTTGATTCATTTTCGAAGCAGAAATGAAGCAGCTTCGTCGTCCATCACTGTTGTCTGTGGACGCAGCTTGTTTGTCAGATTTATGGGCAAACTAGAAGTGCACAAATTCAAAGGGCCTCTTTGTATTTCTTTTACATACAAATAAGGTTTGTATGTAAAAGAATAAAAACAAAAGACTATTAATTGTGTTAAAATTTGTAATTAATTCAAATTAACACAGTTTAGTCCATCGCTAATCTTGAACAAGGATATTTATTGTGCAAATGTCAAAAGGACGTATTTTTTTACCATTACAATGTAAACTGTTACATTTAGAAAAAGCATCAATCTCTACATTTACACATATTATTCCAAAATGCTCCAGGTTTTCATAGAAGTCAAGATACCACAACTTTGGACCAATTTTCTCTTCATTCAACCCCACATGGGTCTGGATGTATCTGTAGACGCCTCACGGTACTCTTTGTGACAAAGCCTGACTGCTGTCCAGGTGGGATGGTTTGTATCCAGGGGGACTTCCTGTCACTCCAGATGATCAGTGAG
The DNA here is from genome assembly GCF_002775205.1 of Xiphophorus maculatus. Taxonomy (NCBI): domain Eukaryota; kingdom Metazoa; phylum Chordata; class Actinopteri; order Cyprinodontiformes; family Poeciliidae; genus Xiphophorus; species Xiphophorus maculatus. The sequence continues at coordinate 29,640,351 of NC_036465.1, read as the reverse complement.
GAATGCTGATCGTATTCATTCTTCCTTCTCACAGACCTGAATGTTTTTAATTCCTTCTCAGTGTACACAATGCTGTACAGCAATAGAGCTCAGTCAGTTCTCGCAAACAAGACAGTTTACCAACCACTGCACTGCCATCAGTGTTGTGTTTTCTAAGGTAAACCCTGTATTATGTTCCAACAATAAAAAAGGAACCATGTTTTTATGTAAAAATTTTATTTTTTGAGCGACACATTATCCATAGATGTGTGTAGAAGCAGTCTGCATGCTGGATGTGGAACACCAAAACAAATCCTGTAAACGGACTGTTGCTGATGATAAGGCTGGAAAATTTATAATGATGAAAAAAAAAAAGCTTTTCTGCATTTCTTGCTGACAACTCCTCTTTGCCAAAGGGCACAGAATCAGAAACCCTGTTAAAGTGAGGTTTAGCCTCAGGCTGCTCTGACATGTCGGCTAAGCAGCTAGCTCATATCTGTTGCTCTTACTGCAGCTTATTGAGAGGAGACGTCTGCAATAGCAAAGATTTAGCCTTGACTTGTAAGATGTCAGATTAAAACTAGAACTTCAGCATCTGTGTTCCAAACCTTTATTGTGGGGCTGGAGTTATTTCCACAGAAAAGTCCAAGTTGCAGCGTTGTCTTTGGTTTGTAAATACAAAGGGTATGATTCGTTAGCATCCTAACATTACTTGAGTATGTTTTCAAAAGTGAAGTGATTTCACAAAAGCAGAGTTAGATCAGGATTGTTTAGTCATTAGCAGAATTTTATTTCAGGTCCATCACCCAGAAGGAGACACAGCTTCACTAGAACGTTTTCTGTATTGTCCATGTTGGAATGAATCTTCTGCTTCTGAAGCAACTTGTAGTTATCCTGAATTCCTTTTATTTTTTTCCTGTGAAAATCAACTCTATGTATCAGATTTCATGTCTGTGGCTTCATTGATAAATATCCATAGAAAACTATCAAAAATAGACTTTGACTTAAAAATAAGAATTTCCATTTAGAGAAAATATGTTTTTGTTTCTTCATTTCCTCAACATTTTCATTTTCTCCTTATTTTTGGAGAAAGAAAGACTTTGTCCAACAGTGAGGAAATGTTATACTTCACAGGGTCACTTCTCATCTGACTGACTTTTTTCCTCTTAAATCCTATGGAAGTAGTAAAGGTCCACATAGTTTTTGTACTGGCTTCATCTTAGCCTGGTAAAACAGGCCCTGGTTCTACACTTCACTTCGTTCAGAGGGTCTTGACCCTCAGCTATCAAGAAACAATAACTTCTTTTAGGAGTGGACTCTGCAAGTTTTAAATTTTACCCAATCACTAACATTTGTCCATGATGTAAGTAATGTAATGTCCACTGAAATGGGAGACGGAGCAGTGAAGAGAGATGAGAATGAAACAGAAGGCTCCAGTCAGGCTAGTTTAATCTTTATTTCATTATTAAAGACATGGTGGTTCCTATGCAAAGGAAAAATATCTGATTTTATTTCAGTTTTTCAATGTCAGTATAAGCATAGAGAAATATAATTGAGTATGGAAAACCTTTTGTATTTTCAGGATTCATTTCTTACGTTATCAAAGTACGGAACAGAATTTAATCAGTTAACAAGACATTATTACTTATGACTCATGGTGGTCATCTAATAAATTTAGGAATTTTCTCATTGAACTTGTCCAGAAAATGAACTTTGATTCAGGAATATTGAAATGAAAAATGAGTATGAAGCATGTCATTGGAGGTTAGCTTCTAATCATTATAGAAACTTAAATACAGCATGAATGTTAAAACTAGAACATTCTAAAGTCAACCTTTGACATTTGAAACAGATTTTTTTCCTTCTCCTGTCTGGGGCATTTAATTGCAGAGATGACCTTGATTAAACAATGTTTTCTCGAAGATGAAAGCTGATGAAATGTGTCAAGGGATTCATGAAGGCGGCTGAGCTTCGTATCAGGAATTCCCTCAACATTTGATCTTGTCAGGAGAGTTGAAGCCAGAAAGCGGCTCAGGTCTTTATGTGTGGACAAGGTAATCGGATCAGATGCGTGTCAGACACAGATTTAAAGAAAATCTCCTCTTAACAACATTTGGGCTTTCGATAATTTTTTTCTTCCTCAGCTAAATAAATAAAGGGCAAATTCTTCAAAGCTGCATCAGTAAATGTTGAGATTTTCTGATCAATAACTACATTTTCTTTTAAGACACTTGTTTTTAAGGCTTTGTTTTGTTAATTCAAATATCAGTAAAAACAGATTTCCAGAAATAAGACACAGGAATATTGTGGTCAATTGTTATTTAGCCCTTTGTGGCTAATATAACAACATGCTTTTTCAGATACTATCACAAATACAAACATGCAAAGCTGGCAGATATTATTATAGTTTGGAGTTGGAAATGCTTCTTCTTTTTTTGTCCATTCAAAGTAAACAGTTTATTCACGAATGTGTTGAGTTTTAAGTTTTGCTGATACTAGAAAATTTCAAATTCAAATTTCTTCTATCTGCCAAAATAGGGTTGGAGGATCCCAAAAAAACAACAACAAACAAAACAATTGGAAGCTGAAATAAAATCAGCTTCATCAAAGTGTGAGTTTAAGAATAACCAAACTTAAAGTTTCAGCTTTTTGTAGAAATATATCTTTCATCTTAACTTTTTTTATAGGCTGAATTATACAAGATATGCATCAATAAAAATGAAACTGCTTTCTGTGTTTGATCAGCCATTTCCTGTGTTCATCTTCAGTTTCTTACCTTCCTCACAGCTGCACCTTATTCCTAAGCAACCAGCTGCTTCTCATTCAGTAATCAACTCTCCTGTTTAAATGTCTCTCTGTGGTTAGTCCTGTTATTCCCACCAATCTGTTTCCTTCTTGTGATTTATTATTTTGGCTGCAAATATGAACCTCAGCAGCAGGTGTATGGTACACATTGAGGCTGAAATTATAATTCCTTTACGTTAATTATGCAAGAAACGAGCAACATTTTAAAAAGTAGTAACTCTTAAAATCAGTACCAATAAGTATATTTAAATAAATATTCCAAACATATATAGTAGAAGAAAAAAAAAATCACCAACATGACATTTTCCAACTTTTTGTCATGCTACTTAAACTCAGATGTACTTTATTGGGATCATATCTGACAGATCATCACAAACTAATACATCACTGTAAAATTGAATGGAAATGGTTAGAAACATCAGAGCAGGATGGAGATCATTGCTCTGGTTCGGCTCGTCTGGCCTTCTTGGTGGCGAAGCATCAAAATCTGCTCTCAGTTACACCAGCTGTGTTTCCATGACAAATATAACTTTGTGGATGATTTGCTAATGTTGGGGGTCAAAAAAACAACACAATTTTGCAATTGCGATGTTTCCATTAAATAAAATCACCACTTTAATTCATTTGTTAAGTCTTTAAAATACATCTTCCATTCCTGTTGAACTCTTTGTCATTTCCGTCAGTAGTAACATTCAGATGACTCATGTTTCCATGGAAGTTTTGCGAAATACACTAATTTCGATAAGCCTGAAAAACCTCCTCATGCTAGCGCAAGAAGCTTTGGTATTAAAAAAACTTAGATTTTTTTTCAAAATTGCAGTGTTTCCATTAAGCAAATACATTCAAAAACACATAGTTTATATAGCTTTTCCTGGATTTCAAGGTTACGCACAAGTGTTGCTTCATCCCTGAAAAGTTTGTTTTGACAAAACGTTAAGAAAATGCTTTACCGAGTCTCCTACTTTAAGTCTTCTTCCTACTTAAAGGCCAGAAGGAAAAGTGAGTAAATCCTCAATATGAAACAACAGGTTGTTCCTGACCAGCCGTTTTCCTGGGGAGGAACGTTGACTGAGGGAGAAGGCCAAAGATATACTGGTTGGAAATATTCACAAAGTGTCAATCAATGAAAAAAAAAGAGGTTGCTTTGAAATGTTATATTAAATAGATGCATACATGTGGTTTTTGGTGTGGGAGGGTGTGTGTGCATGCAGAATTGAGCAATAACCTTGCCAAATGAAAGATTAAAGACTGTATATGATTAGATGTGACTAGACTGCCTCATTGGCCTACACACACTGAGATGCAGAGAACACCACCTGTGTCCACAGCCACTTATATCTCCTTCGGTAATAGTGTGGAGGGGTGTGTTTGTGGGTCTAAGTGAAATAATAGAGAATGGAAGAAAACTGAATTTGTCCCAAACAATCACCATAGCAGGAGCTGTTATATTTATGCAGCGGAACAGACCCTTATTTATTGTAATCCAGTAAGTGTGCTGACTCTGACAAATGTTGCCATTTGCAGAGAGCAATATTGTGTGTGTGTGTGTGTGTGTGCGTGTGTGTGTGTGTGCTACAAGTAATTTGCAAAATGGTTGCAATCAGGCAGATTGCAGTAAGCAGGTGGCCGGTGGAAGAGAATCGTTAAACACCGATTCTATTTGTCACTGCTATGAGACCTTTGTTCATGAAGACGACATGACACACCTCATCTCGCTGAATGCATTCTCACCACGGCAACCGGGCTCCTTAAGTTTAAATCAGAGGGCCATTACAATCTGCTGATGGCTTCCAAGCAAAGCAGAGTTAATACGCCTGGGTAGAAAACAATGTACAGTTTTATTAGTTTCCAGAGTGCAAACATGTAGGGACATGTTGAAATTTGCAGGAAATAATCATAATAAACTATGAAAACTTAAGAAAAATCCTGTAATTAGCATCCGACACTTACTCAGACGTACTGAAGATCTTGACCTGTGTTGACTGATGTGATGCTGGCAGCAGTTGCGATTCCATTAACTATAAAACTACACAAATTTAAATTACAAAAAATTAGCTCAATGGAAACACGGCAATTTCGAAAAAATAAGTTTTCAAAATTTTTTTATTGTTTTTGCACTGGGATAAGATGTTTTTTTTGTTTTTTGGAAGTATCAAAATAGATGTATTTCACAAAACTGCAATGGAAACACTTTGATCAACAGCAGGATGTTACTACTGGAGTAAAACAATGAAAGCGGCGACAGGAGGATGATGGTTTGTCTAGTTTTTAGACAGTGTTCTAAAACATTGAGCAGAGCTCTCACAGCATCGCACAGTTCATAAAAAGTTGTTTAATTTGAACATATTAAATCTCTTTTGTAAAATAGCTGACTACAATTTCTCCAAGAACGCCACATACGTAGCCGCTCCCAAGTAGGCGGAGCTTGTCGCTCCAAAGCCTGAATAAACATGGGATATTAGGAAAGTGGTTTTCTTGGTTAAAGGGGGTTAGGGCTTTAAAATAGCCAATTATAGATCGAAATGTACACTAAATTACTCCTTGCTCTTGGAACCTATTAATAAAACCATATCTAACCTTTCTGGGTTATGTTTTTCCATTTCATTTTTCTGCTGGATAAAAGCCAACTTCTTAAAATTACACCTAAATGTCAATTGTAGTTTCTTCAACCAACCACTTACCACATACCATAAAAAACACAACTGTATGTCTGCGCTGCAATTTTTCATTTGAGTTCTGGCATGATGGGGTTTCCTAACCTGTCGTTGTCTTGCTAACCAGGTTAGCAATGCTGAACATGAGGACCTTGTCAAGTCTTTTAAATGATGAGGCTCTCTTCTCAAACAGTCTTATTGGCCAATCATTTTAATGCAGTGTGCCATATCCACCCTGATGAAACATTGTGGTAGATTGTAGGACAGACCAAAGCATTCATTAATGTAGCTCTTCAAATCAGAATGAGAAACTTTTCTACATCTGAACCAGGGCATCAAAGGTAGCTGAGGGATGCTTCACTGTCTGGTACCTGAGCATTGAGTTGGACTCCCATAGTGACAGAACTTTGCTAAATCAGTGTCTCTAATTCTCCCGGTGTGAGGAGAACTGCTTAATGAGTGACAGTATTGGGTTTTTATGATCCACTTTTAATCTGTCTTGTTCTTGTTTTGCACACGCTTGCCAAATTTGGTACGTGGCTTGGCTCTGGATCATTAAGGTCCATCAGCTTTGCAGCTCCAGTCTGCCTGAATCTTAGGTGTTTTTTTTACCTGTGCCCTCAGACTTCCAGACATAGTTCTGTTACAATGGCCAGTGTGCAGGTTTTCATCTGGGCTTGACATCACACTTGAGCACCATCGGGCAGGGAATTTCAAGTTTCTTTTCACATTGAAAGTATATATTTTTTACAAAAGCCTCTGATTTTTATAAATCAGGGAACATCTTGGCTCATCTAAAAGAAATGGTGTGTGAACGTTTGATCTCATCTATCCATTGGTAGACCTATCATTAAGTTTTGCAGGTTTTGTTTTGAGGAGAAAAACTTGCTTCAAAAACGTTGTCATTGTCTGGCTCAGCGTAGCTCTTTTCATCCTGTAATCCAGAGCAGCCCATACTTTGTGTCTGTTTAAGTTGACAAAAATGTAAAAGTGTCAACTGTTCACCAAACTGTTTGCAGAGATCGCTCCATATGTCATCTCTTTCAGTTGCAATGTCACAGTTATGGCGGCTTCTTTTGAAGCACACATCACTTCAAATACAGCATTTTTGTCCACTGCTGAGTTAATTGGCATTTGGCAAAATCAACAAAGCAGGTTTGTTGTTTTCCTGTAGAAAAGACAGTACTGCTGTCAGTCAGAACCGTAATTCAGTATCCGTAAGAGGACATAAACTTTGTGACGTGGCTTTGAAGTGGTGAATAAAAAAAAATTAACAACTGCTTTTGATAATAAAATCTAGCTTTAAAGTGCTAATTACGTAACTTGCATGTGTTTTCTTCCATTTTATTTTCCTTCAGAAAGTAGAATCTGTTTGACAGCGCCCCAAAGACTGGTTACTGTATGTTGTAAGAAGTGCTGTACCAGTTCACCCTAAACAATTAATAATTTAAAATCAGTTTAGCCTGGCTGTTTAAAATTAATGTATTCATGTTCTAACCTGCAATGACGACCTGTCCAGGCTGTACCTAGCCTAGCCGGCGCCTTCCTATGCAGTTCTGCTTGACTGCCGATTCTCCACACTGCTCCACTTCACTTCAAGGAGCTTTCTTGTTTGCCAAGAGCAAAGTATGGGCTGCTGTTAGGTCAAATTTAAAACTTCCAACAGAGTCCACGCCTTCAGGAAATAATCGTTTCTCAACAGCCTGGTCCAGACCGTCTGAACGAAGCAGAGCGTAGAACAAGAGGCAATTTTATTTAATTTTTTTAACTCTCTCACTCGTCCAATGACTGGAGATAAACAACAGTTCTCCAGCGACCCTGAAAGATAAATAGGTTTAAATAATATTTATGTTCATAGTGAAATACTGTATTCACAGCTACTTCCTAGACTAGTTTGTATTAGTTTCCCATGTCTGAAATAAATTAAAAAATATATAAATGGACTGAATTTATGCAGCGCTTTAAATCAAATCAACCACTCAATGTTCTTCACACTGGAGCCACATTTATCCATCTGCACTCACTGACTGGAGATTTATGCTGAATTCCTTCACAAGTTCTATCAGTTTAGTTTTTCTTTAAGCAAGATGAATGGATTGGAACCTATTTCTGTAATTATTATATTGGGAAAAGTTGATTATTGTGGTAAATTTTGAAGAGATTAAGACCAGGTCAAGGAGTGTAGTGGTAATATCTTTTGTTTGTTGTATGGCCTGTGTGAGTCCAGATTATTATTATTATTTTTTTGCCACTTTTGAACTTGTGGGATCAAATTAACCTTTGCTTACGTCTAAGTTGTAAGAAATGATCCGTTATTTTTTTGTCAATTGTTTTTTTTTAATGAAGTCGGAAGTGAATTCAGAACAAACCACATGTTGCCACCCGCAATCCTGGAGTATATTTTATTTTTGGGGGAAATAAAAAGCTGTGTGCCATGCTAAACATTAAAAACAAAGTCATTCGGATAGAACCTTCTGTCTGTTTTCATCTATTATTTTGTACGTATTCCAGTTTATTTACAGATAGCTTGCTGATATACATTTCTATATATTTCTGCTAAAGACCAGAGCACATTATGTCTTGAAAGGTAAAACATTAGAATCATGACATTTTTCACACAACTGTAAGAACTGGCATGAACATGCTAACCAGTGAAGTGGGGTCGGCCATGAAAACAAAGCCATCCTGATTCATTTATGGCTCAAATAATTTCTCTAAGAACAATCTGCCAATGACCTTCATTTTTAAATTGATTGTAGGATGTAGAACTGAGGAGGTTCTCTGACATGTCTAGGTGTTTTGCTTGGTGTGATTTCCTTCCTCTGTGTCTTCATGCTGCACTGACAGCTGGATCCGTTCGGCCATGCTGCCTGGACCTGGCGAAGAAAAAGTCAGCTGCCAGCCCTCCATCCTGAATACTAACTAATGTCCACAGACACATACACACCCACCAATGTGTGTTTGTCTTTGCTCTGCATGACAAAACACTTGCTGCTGACACTCAGTTGAATGAGTCATTGTATAAAGTCTGTGTGTGTTTCAGAGTGTGGAGTTTATGAGTTAATCTGTCTGTGGTCAGCTTCAGACTTCAGACTCCAAGAATTCAAAACTTGATTCAAAATTACTTTACTGATCACAAACGGAGATTAAATAATTAATATTGGGTTAATTGAGCAATGCTGGGTTTCTAACAAGCCATATTCCTCCGCCATCAGAGGGAGCTGAATGAGGGAAACTTACTCTAGAAAGGATTGGAAAGAAGGAATATTAGTGTTTTAATACTTGAATAAATAAATAAAACTGATTGATAAATCCTTTCAACTCAAATTCTAAAGTTAACATTCATACCAATTTCCTTTTTCAGTTATATTAACTTAAGGCATCAAACAAAATTACAATTTTAATTGAAATAAAATAATATCTTCAAATTCTATCTCCTCCTATTAGATTGGCACATTCAACAGTTTTTCCATCAAAACAAAACATACAAACATATACAACATGTTTACAACTCAAACATTTATTTTATATTAAATTCAGTCTTGGTAGATGAGAGATGGGACAAAACCTAAAGGCAGAGCAAGTGCATTTATCCCCAAGACTAGTAAATATGTCAAAGTGAGAGCATATTAGAACCACCTTAAACAGTCGCAGTTCAAACTCAGATATCATCTCTTAAACGATCTAATAATGTCACCTTCCTAAAATAAAGGCCTGTGTCATTTTTTGTCATAAGATATATGTATATATATATATATATATATATATATATATATATATATATATATATTTCTTTTGGCAAAAAATGACTGAGGCCATTGCTTTAGTGACGTTATGATCAAGTGCTATAAGATAAGTGTCTTGGCAATCTCAGAACGACAACACTGGGGCTGATGGTTTTTAGTAGTACACAATTTCAACACAGGCTCGTTCTTGCTGTAGGACTCCTTGTGGACCCTTATGACATTTTTACCCTAAAGAGGGAAAATCTAAACATAACAAAATAACAAAGACACTTGTAAACATGCCTAGCTGCTTATCGAATCAGAAACGGTGCGTAACATTACCCCTTCCCGCAACTCTTCTTTCAATCCATGATCTTGAGCAGAGACTTGTCTGGTTGTCACCACTCTGAAGAAACTCAAAGGATATTCCATGTTGAATGACGCAGCAGATGAGCCACATCTTTAATATGCTCTCCACCACATCAAACACCTCCTGTGGAATGACCCCAAATGCCATTACAACAAGATATATTTATATTACAGGTTTTTGGATCCCATTGCCCCCAACACTCATACATACACAAACAATACAAAAAGATTAAGAAAAAGGTAAAGGAAAACAAAAAAGAAAGCAAAAATGTGGAACCAGGAAAAATATAAACAGTATATGCATTATTATTATTATTATTTTGGTCTTTCATCACACATCCTGACAGCTGATGGATCTCCGCCTGATATGTAGTGCGGCAGACCAAGCAGAGCAGCAGCTCTTCATCTTTCATTTGGGTCTTAGCCAATACGAGACATGCAGTGTGATGGAAATGTTTCAATAAGCATAACAAATGGTACCTAATGTTCTAGGATCCACAGTTCCTCTTACATGTTTCATTAGATGGTCCAAAACGTCTGAGCGAATGCTTCTTTCTGGTTTTGGTTGCTGCTCCGTGTTGGAACCAGGCCATCGTGTCAAGGAAAGATTCCAGAATGTCTGAGATGACGGTTCTCCTGAAATCTGTCCTAATCTGAGGAGATGAGACAGAAAATGAAACCTATTAAATGTTTTTACAGTCCACACATTCTTAACACAATCAAATCTCCTAATGCAAAGTTGTGTGGCCACCTGTCTGTGGTGGAACAGAGCTCCCTATGGGGAACCGTCTTTGTGATGTGTGGTTGATCTCCAGTGATCTCTTTTCTACGCTGGGAAACCATAGCAACCAGTAAGCCTTCTAGCAGCTACTGACCAGGGACTGTCCTCAGCATTTCAACCTCCATTATTTTGCACTTCTCCATGTTTTCAGGACTTTGTCCTTCAGGTGGATAATGGTGATGTTGGTTGGTGCTAAAACAGGAAAGAAGTCACAGCGTAGTTCAGCAACTGGATACACTATTTTATGTTTGATATGGTAGACACTCGGGGTGAACACAGCTCACTCACCGTCTCCCACTTGTTTTATTGTAGGTGACAAATTGCAAAACTTACAACTCCACTTTATCCGCAGTTAAAGCCAAACATTAATGCTTTCGTACAATACTCTTAAAAATTATGTTCTGTGTTTCAGGTGCAGGCAGTCGATTCAACACTCATATGAACATTTAAAAACCCAAAAGATTATTAAACCAATTTATTGCCCCACAGTGGGGAAACCCTGGCGCAACAGTCGGGGCTGAAAAGGACAAAAGGAAATGTGAGCTTAACAAAAACAACAGACCGACTCCCACCTCCCCCAAACACGGCTCTGGATCTAACATGGATGCCACTTTTGCCATTTAGTTAAAACAAAGTCAGCTCTTCATCTGCTTCCTGATCCTCTTCACTCTACATGTGTAGCTCCAGTCCAGCGCTCTGTGGCTTTATAGACTGTTACAGCTCTCGAGTGCACCGACAAAAAACTAAAGTCAATCCAATCAGTAAAGACTCGTTGGAGGAAGCTTCCTCTCTAACACAAAGCATTTATCACCACCAACCAAGATCTAGCAGAAGACCAAACTTGACATCTTCTTACAAATTGAGAATGATGCAGGACAAACCAAAAACTACCAAAGCTCCAAACTGCAATGAACCTGAAACTACTGGAAAATCAGTGAGTGTTCATGGACTGGGAAGATGAAGCTCTTACAGTTTGTGTAAGAGCTGCAGCTGTTCACATAGAGAAGATTAATGCCTTATTAGGCTTGAGCTTGGGCAGAAAACTCATTTAACATCAATATAATGTAGATATATGCCACATTTATGACAGCAACAGCAATGATGAGTGGACTTATAGTTGATGTGAAGCTTTTTATTATTTCCACTAATGTCAGTAGTTCTTTATAAATCCAGTGAATTAAACTGTTGTGTGTATTCAGGTGTATCTCTGCATGACAGAATACTGACACCATGTTCTAATACAAAACCTGATGGTTTCACAAACATTCAACAGTATAATGCACAAACACTGTAGTATTACAACTTGTCTTTGTCTCTCTGTACAAACACACAGTAAAACATGTTTTACAGATCAGAAGTGTGTCTGTTTGGACCATGTGGTTCTGAAGGCCTGGTACAAAACGAGTCTGTTGACCCCCTGTGACCACTTGTGGTCTTTTATTTTGCCGTTTTTGTGAGCAGGTGTTGTCTCTGGTCACATCCTCTGTCCATGCCTGACCTCCTCCACCCTGATGCTGTTAACATGTGATGCTTTACAAAGTGAGCGCAAGACAAGAAATTCACAAAAAGCTCCCTGGATGTCGGCCTTCATCATGCAGCCCAGATAGAGGACTGGTGTAAAAGATGGAGGAGTTTCACGTGTTACCAAAACGCTCCAGACTCCAGTTTTTCTCTTCCACACTGTCAAATATTTTTTGTCATAAATTCACTTGAATTCACAAATTAATGAGTTAATGTATAAAGGGTATTGTTGAGAGGAACTGATTCAGCTTTACATGGGGAGTTTATAACCATAAACTAGATTTGAATAAATGCAGCTGTGCCCTTTTCTCTTTGTGCCACTCAGTGTGTGATGTTTGCCAGGGGCCTGTCTGTCACTTTGGGGAAAGGGGTGGGGGACTCTTTCAGAGTCATGAAGGCAATCTTTTGTTTTTAAGAAACACTTTGATTAAGTGTTAGTGTGTTACAATGTGTTCCAGCCGTCCCAGCTACCATCTGATATCTTGGAAGCTGGAGCCACAAGCTGAGATGCTCGCTTTTTAACTTTATTTATTATATAGCTTTATTTTTTAACATTTTAACACTTTCTGACATTTTATTACATGGGAGGGGGGGAGTAGGAAAACAACTATTGGTGTATTTGTGCATTTTTTTCTCTTACACATCTGTATTCCTGGTTGAAATGTGGACAGACGTGTAAGCAAGCGCTTGACGTGTTGCGGAAAGATTGAGGTACAAACTGTAAATCCATTTTTATCTGCTGCAGCTGCTGGTCCAAATGTTTGTTTAAACTCAACCTGATATGTCAAGCTCAGAATGTCACATGATGCAAGGCTGTCATTTGTTGCAGAAAATCTGATTGCTTAATCTCTGCTTGTTTGCGTGCGTGGATGTATGTGTGTGTGTGTGTGTGTGTGTGTGTGCGTGTGTGTGTGTGTGTGTGTGGAAGAGAGCGAGAGCTCTAGGCCATCTTTGGTCTCATGCTTCAGTACATTTTAGATACATCATCACACATCAATATGAAAGCATCTGAAAGAGGGAGAGAGAGCGAGGGAGCTCAGTTCTGATCAAGGACAGCCCTGATTGTAAATGTCCTGGAGTTGAACTCAAAGTCTGAGCCTCACCACTTTACCTTCAACTCAGCAAGTTGAAGTGAAAGAAGTATTTTCGCCCCTGACGGCTTGCTTCTGCTTAAGATTTTTTTGTTGTTGTCACAAATCAACAAAATTTACATTTCAGTCAAAAAATGATCCACTTTTTTCCTGTCAGTTCATGCAGAGTTTTCCCCAGACGACTCGGGGGGGTCTTCAGGATGCTGGTGTCCGAATGTGAGACAGTCCATTCTGTTCTGTGTCCAGCAGGGGGCCTCGTCTAAGAACAGTGTGTATGCAAAAGAACCTCAGAGTACACTGTGACCCACATGAATCAATGAGCCAGCTGTGGAAATGTGTGCAGTACTTCAAGGGTTACAAACGTTTCTTTCTAGAGTTTTTGGTTTCTTTGGATCTGCTTTATGGCAAGTTTCGTCTGTAGGATCCGGACAATCTTTTCTCCATAAATTATCTCTACGCAAGTTTTTAAAAATCTACTACACTGTTCATTGTGGCGTCTGAAAGCTGTGCTGTTTGTGTAAGTCAGGAGTTTCCAAATGTTACTCCCTCCGCACTGAACACAATTCAATACAAACTAATTTGATCCACCACCGCAGGAGGCTGATGCTGAAGGACAATTACATATTTTTGTGTAACAATGTTTAGCAATAATTTAAATCTTTTCAAAACAGAAGCTTTGTGATAAAACACAAATTGCAGTAAGTAGAAGTACAGACTGATAAAAGCAGACTGCGGGAGAGAGTCATTAAACATGGCTGAATACAGCAAACATATTTGAAGACAGGATGCGCCACATCCAGTTATTGTTGCTCAACTGCAAAAATCTTTTTCTACAAAAGGAAGTCTTTCATAGAAACATTTAGGAAATGATACGCTTTTCTCTTAATAAGGCATTTCTAAACCAGTTTTATTTTTTCATCCAATGTGATTTAGAGATCCAGTTTCTTCAATAATCAGACCGCTTTACTCATTTTGGATGTTCTAGGTTCTTTTGGAACCTCCTGGATTTGTGCTGGAACGGCTTTGTGGGGAACTTTGGGGAAGAACTGTGGATAATTCAGCTCAGTTCAAAAATACTTTATTTATTCCAAAGGGAAATTAAATATTGTCATCCAGAACCAGAGGGAATAATTGTCCAAAAAGCAAGAAAATGTATAAGCAGTGCACTAAAACAACAAATCACAACTAATGTAACGGATCTGCTTCATCATGCTGCTGTCAATCCCAGAGAAATATTGGCCTTCACTGTGGTTTTCTGGTTTCTCAAAGAAGTGGTAGAAGTTTATAGACTGACAGATGTCAATATTTGAAAAAAAAAAGTTTTTTCTTAAAATACTTTAAAGTGGACCTGATGTGCTGCTTTTTGAGAAGTCAGGTTCAGTTAAAATTGTGAGGATTTGGTTTTTCTGTGTGTTAATTTATGTTTGTGTTGCCCCGCCTTCCCCTTCTCTCTTGTTTCCTCTTAATTACTCCCTGGTGTATTTAACCCCACCTGTGTCTGTTTCCCTGTCGGATCCTCATCTATTCTGTTTGTCCATTTTGTTGTGTCATTGCCTTTGCCTGTTACCAGTTGCTACCAGATATTGAGCTCCTAGCCTTTTGCTCACCTGTGCTGCCTGGATTTTGGGATTTCTGTTCACCCTTGTGATTATCATTAAAATCATTTCATTCTACAAACCTGGGTCCACTAACTACCTCACCACCGAAGCCAACCACATCCGGACAAAAACGATCAGAGAAAAAATTCCAGAGCTCAGGCAGTAATCTGCTCTGGGTCTGTCCGGTGAATCAGAACCAAAAGTCAGTTAATCCAGTAAATACTAAGTTCTCTGGACTATAAGTCACATCTGCCCACTGCAAAAGAATTTCATTGTTTAGATAAGTTTACTCAGTTTCTTCTCAGCCTGGTTTTCCTGTGGTTTATTTTTAGCAACACGTTTCAAGCTGAGTCTTTGAAAGCGTTTTGCCTGGGTGGGTGTTGGATCTTCTCCTGACTGTCTCTGTTGACCTGCGGATGTTCGGCTTCCAGCTCTGCGTTTGGCCCAACACTGGAGCTGCTGTTGTCTGAAGAGGGTTCAAAGGCTTAAAAAGAAAATATCTGACTTTATTGGTGTGCGCTGATGGCATTTTGAGGGAAAGAAACAAACCTCTTCCATAGATTTTTACAGCTTTTTCAGGCACTTCTCTATGATTGTTTCATAGAGAGATATTGAAAAGCCCAGAAGATGCTCCTTGAACTATTGATTTTTTTTTTTGTAATATCTGCAATCTTGGACTTGTGAGGATCCCTCTACTGTAAGGTTTTCTATACGTTTTGTTTTTCTACTAATTGTTTTGCCAGAGGTTCAACAGTAATGGGCTTTGACCTTATTTTATGGATAAAAGTAAACAAAAGCACAAGGATCGGGAACCTTTTGCTCAAACCGCTGCCCTTCGCTGCTGTTTAACTCAGAAGTGGAGTTGTTGCTCCACTCCAGGCCAGACAGCCTTCAGACTGCAGAGAAATGTCAGACAACTCTGTTTATTTGGTAGGCAGACATGAGTAGTTTCCTCCTTTGGATGGTGATGCAGGCATGCACTGCATGGTAAGTTGTGCTAATAAAATGTAAATTAAAAATAAAGCTTGTCTAAAATGTTCTGATTGTCCAAGAAATATAAAGTAAATAAAATAATCTGTAGAGAAATGGTGTAGTTAAAGGGATGAAACTTGTTTAGAAGTGTTATACTTTGGTAATGAGAAACTTTTTAAGGAGACCATCACTTAATATGAAACAAGTTGATATTGATTTAAATCTAGTATGTAATATTTTGAAATTTTTTCAGCTTTTTGTACCTTTATACACATCCTGTTCTTCTAGCGTTCAAATCCCATTTCTTGTGTCATTTCAATTTTATTCCCATTTGTGGACTAATGTACTTAGAGGTCTATGTATGTGGATGACTTGGGTTTGTTTTAGCGTCTCAAGTGAAGCTCATCTCAGTGACCACACCAGCTCTATGTAAACTGAGTACGGTTGATGTAAAGTAAACTATAACAAGTGTCCAACACATTATATCATAAATTGGTGTTTGTAGGTGGTGGATGGACGTGGTGGACCCAGGTAGTTAACGGTTTTAATGATGAGCAAAGTAACAGAAATCCAGGCAGCACAGGTGAGCAATGAGGCAAGGAAACTCAGATACTGGTATCACTGGAAACATGCACGACTGGAAAATGACAACAAGGATCCTACAGGGAGTAGGGGACACAGCTGGGATCAAACAAGACCAAGACACACAGGGACTAAATTAACCAAAAAACAACACAGAAACCTAAATCTTCGCACATTAGTCATAATGAGATAAGAGACAATGCAGACAACTAGAGGCAGAAGGTTCAAAAGTTCAAAAATACTTTGAACTTTTATTGCAACACTAAAGAAAAACTTATGGATGTAAAACAGCTACAAACTGGGTTGTTTCTTTTTCTCTCTCTTTCTGCAGGTGTAGCAGCAGATTTCTAGAGTGTTGCCTTCTTTTTCTCTTCTATGCTATATATGTGTGTGTGTGTGTGCATGTGTGTTTTAAATTATACATGTTCCAGTTATGACTACTGGAAGCTGCATTATGAATGTTCCATAGGGAAATAAAATCCGTTTTGCTCTGTTAAATGAATGAACTGATTTACTGAAAAAGTAAAAACAATACAATCACAGATGAAAAGCAGTGATGGAGGAGCAGTCCTGTGTCTGACCTGACTTTAGTCACACTTGGTTGACCTTTTGTAATTCTACTTGTATAGCACATTATACCACTTTGAGCTGCTCTCACACTGCATGTTTATGATCACGATTCTCTTCTTTCTCCATCTTGCATCATCATATTTGTATATCCTCATCTTCCTCTGCTGTGCTTTATTTTCCTCTGTGATTTCAGTGTTCTCTCTCCCCCCTCCAACATACTACAAACCAATTCCTCTGACCTCTGGAACCAGGGACCTCTCGGGTCCATATTCCAGCTCTCGTCTGTCTCGTATTTCCAGTTTTGTTTGCTTGTCCAACTTTCTCACCACCTTTAACGTCAAAGCTGTGTTTTCCCCTGAGATTTCATTGGCTAGCCTAGCGTATCGTTAAATAGCAGTCTTTCTGTTCTGCCGTTGTTGAAAAAAACTCTGACATTTTCCTTTAAGAACTCGATCGGCTCGGTTCTGCTGATTACAAATAGGCTTCAGCGGCATCAAGCCTCCAATGGGCCAAAGGCTCAGCATGTTAGCAGTTCCACTCTCAGATAATTCTGTGTTACTTCACTGGCTCTTCACTTTGTCACACAGATAAATGCAATGCTTCATACATTTTGGAGCAACTACATTAAGATTCATGTGTTCTATTTACACAAGAAGAATATTAGACCTTCAATTATTTACATCTATCTGTGCTGACTCATTATTCCTCATGAGGACGAGTGAACCAGTTAAAGCAGGAACACATCGGCTGTTATATAACACAATCTGCCTTATTAAAAGCTGCGGGCCGTTTTGTCATTATTTTCCATCACTAAAGCAGTTAAAAGGTCTGGAGTTGATTCCCATTGTGGTATTCACCTCCACTGCTGCAGTGTGCGCCGAAACGAGCCGTGAGGACAGCCCAGCGCTCTGGTACATCTCAGAAAATTAGAAAACTGCATGAAAGTGTAATTTTTTTTTTAAATTTATTTATCTTTTGATGCATTTATGAAACATTCATAAACATTTTTTTCCTCATTGTCACAGTGAGGTGTTTGTGTGTATAGGTTTGAGGAAATAGATTAATTCAATACAAATTGAAATAAGGGGCAGAACTGAATCGACTCATCCATGTTTCAGGTACCGAAAAAACCCTCATCACACAATAGAGAGACTAATTGTCAAGTTTCATCTGAATCAACATTTTACAATGCCATAAGATATTCTGTCTTCATAATTTCTTGCCTTTATGGCAAAATTATTATCAAGATAAAAGCAGGAAATTGCCTGAATCAATGTGAATGAATTAATGTGAGTGAATTAATGTGTGTTTGCAAAGATTAGAAGGACACAGTAGCCTTTACTCTGTCTGAAACTCCAAACAAATTATTCAATTACGATTAAATTCTATGGTTTAGAACTACAGGATTTCATCCATTATCTAAGACAACTACTAAATTATGTTCTTTTAAACTCTAGACGTAATTTCTTTGTTTTTCCTCAACACTAGCTCGATTTCCTGTCCCGTCTTGATTTTTCTGAGCCCACGTTTCCCCCTCATTAGACATTTTCAGTGTGTCTTTGTGGATTTGTGTACACCACCGCTGCGGTCTCGACCTGTGCACTTATGTAATCAGTTCAAAGCCTCACGCTGTTTGCCTCTGTGTTTGAGCCAGGCGCAGCATTTCGGGGGAGAACCGGGCCTCTTGCATCGGCAAATATGCCTCCAGGAAGGAATTGTGAGAGGAAGGAGTTACTTGGCTGGCTGAAATGAGGCAGTATCGATGTGATGAGCCGCCTGTTTATGCTGCAAGTGGGAGGAAAAAGAGCCAGCGAACCTTTGATTTAACTGCTTCACTTTTACTGAATGCAAACCTCATGGTAAAAAGATCTGGCAGTGACACAAATGTTCTGGTTTGGACCTTTGTTCAGTTTGTTTTATATGTTTTTGTTCGATGCTATACAGGAAGAATAAATGAAATAAATCACAGTGTCAAAGGTTTTTTAGAAGAAAAAAATGAACAATGAGAAAAAAAAGGTGCATGTATCAACACTTTATGCTTTAGTATTGACTAAAGGTGATTGATTCCAAAATATCAATAGTATCAATGTCAAGATCATTGATACAAGATTATTGACATTTTGTTGTGTTGTTTCTCAACTCTACCTCAAAAGATGTTTTGAATTTTGGTCTCAAATGGCATTTTTGTCAACTTTGTTTACTTAAATAAATGCAGAAAAATAATGATAATTAGCTTTGTTGATATCTATAAATTTGTTCAAATTCTGTCCTAGGTTTGAACAAAATAATTCAGAGGAAAAACCACAAAAACACCTAAAGGTCAGAAATGAATTGGTACTGAATCGGATTGGTACCAACATGTGCAGCGTCACACATCGGTACATTGACTGAGTTACTGTAACTTCCAAACATACTCAACGATGATTCCAAAGTAAAACCAGGTTTTCCTATAAATCAGCAATATGCTGGCCACAAATAAGACACAAAATAAACCAATTTACAGCAATACCTTGAATTCATGTATCACTAATTTTCCACAACCAAAAAATATGCTTGCTCTGCAGCATATTCATTCATTTCAGAACACATATGTAGTATTCCTAACCTGGTGTGTAAAGGCTGAGGACAGCTTTTACACTGTACATGGGTTAGCATGTGTGCTAACCCACGGCTGCTATGAGCTACTCGTTAACTGTGGCTAATGCTCATTTCCACAAAAACAACAAAATATGTAAATTTAATTGGTGACAATATGTATTCACAAGTTAGTAGACCGACTCACAACAACACAGGTGTGTTTCTGTGTAAAGTCATACCTTTAAAGGTGAAGCTCCACTCTCTTTACTATTTCTTTAACTAAATCACATTAGAAATCAACATATTTGACTGCTGGCACACATTGTAAATGTAAACAATAACATCCAAGTCTTTCATGAATAAACAAATATAACCAGAGAAAGTAAATAAACCTCTGACTGATAATGAATACATTTCAACCCATCACATGTCTTTTTACTGTATGCAAACGTTTGGTTTTCTATAAACACCAGAGAGTTAAAGATGCCACAAAACCATAACAGATGACTTCAATTCAATAAATGAAATGGCTATATGCTATAAATAATTACAGATTTTAATACTATACTGTGGTTGTTATCCAGCTGAAAACACAAGCGGAGCAGCTGAAGTCGGACAGGAAGAAGCTGCTGGATGCTGGAGAGCCTGCAGCTAAAGTTTGGTGGCAGTTTGTCATCTGCAGATGATTTCCAACGCATTGCCTCCACCACAGCAGCTTTTAAGGATCTGCCAAGAAGGACCTTCAGACATTTCGTTTTGTCCCCAAGGACTTCTTGTGATGCTACATTGTTTGAAGTGGGAACAAAGAAAACTAAAGTGGGTCTCTTGAACCGCTAACGTGTTTATTCTGTCATTGTAAGCCAGGCCATTAAAAAATATCTCCTTTTTACTGTCTAACTGTTGTTTGAATCTCAGTTTTCAAAAGAATTAATTGTTTCAGAGAGCAAAACAGACACAGTCGTTCAAAGGAGTGTTTTTCTTTCTGGTGTATAATAGATACTCACAGACTTCATTACAGTGTTAATTTTGTTGACAAAGAATATTTTCCTTCAACGAACGCCTTTCGTCTGAAAACTCATTCTGAAGGAATAGAACTATGAAAAACTTCACTGACATTTTGGTCAACATGAAAACGAGACAAAAATATTGATGGGAGACTAACTCTCACGGACCTTACCAAGCTCCGCCCACAACCAACCCACGTGACCGCAAGTCTCACAAACAGCCTGCAGCAAGTTGTTTCTATGTAAACATGACTCCATTAGTGCATAATTTCTACCGGATTTTCACAATATATCAGCTACTAAATGGACGGAGGAACTAACAAGTTCATGTCATCATCTGGGAGGAGGTTACTGGTTTCTCAGTCACAAGCTGGTTGCAAACCTGAGGCCAGCAGGAGTCAGTCAGTTATGGTAGATCTGAACTTTGACCTCAAAATGAGAAGCTACAGACTGATTGGAACCACAGAACTCTGTAAAGGTAAAGGCAAATCTTCTGAAGTTGGGATATAATTAATTTAATTTTACATAATTATCGCGGAAGAAGCCATTTGTTTGTTAAAATTTTATGAAATATATTTGTTCTATTTGATGTTTGTTGTGAATGACGTAAACTCACAAACGAATGAGGTAATTAGTCCAACGGTTAGAAACTACAGCAACTGTAATGAGCCACAGCAAAGGGAAACAAAGGTAAAATAACCTGAACAGGTGATCAACTCAAAACCACTCCTACCTTTTTACTCTCTGTCTTTGTAGTTTAAGCACACCTGTTACCGTGGCAACCGCCTGCGCCCCGCAAGACGAGCAAAGATTACATTAAAAACATAACATTCAGTCCGTTACGATATAAAGTTTCCAGGCTTGATATTTATTTCTCGATTATTAATCAACGCTTCCCTGAACACAGCGATGGTTGATTGACTAGCTGTACTTGGTGCTAACGTGGCTAACAGGAGTAACAGTTTAGTCCAAAGCCTTTTCTGCTAAAATAAAATCTTTAGTGAATGTCAGATACAGACACATTGCATATTGATCTTTTTAGCTAACGTAAGACTGTGTAGCAGACAGGCTTCAAGGTGTAGAAGTTGTATCAGTTCTGCCATTATGCTGTTCTTAGCTAAGGGAAGCATGTGTTTGTGAGACGGCCACGCACATGACCACATAGAATGGGCATCAGCCAATGAAAAGCGGCCCCTGTGGTAAGGTGCATTGGCTGCTTATTAAAGTTAATCTTACAAATGACTTTAAACCAATCAGATTTAAAGTCATCTTTAATCTGATGATGATTTAAAGTATGATTTAATCTTCTTGTCCAGTATGACATAAAAAGGGAAAAAATTAGCAACACCACAGTGATGTCAGAAACAAATGTTAATATTTTGCCTACAGACTTATTATTTTTTTTTACATTCTGATTTAATCTTGTGAAAGTGTAAATGTTGAACTACTGGCACAGCTTTAGTTTGTTCTTTCTACTCAAGATTCATTCAAAAGAACAGGGTCAAGAGGAAGCAGCACAGTCCTTACAGATGGCAATATTCAATGAGCAAACTTTCATTTCTAAATTCTGTAGCTAGAACTTAAGCAATTCCTCACATTAATTGATATAAAAAAGACATTGCCACACGATCTCTGTCTGGGTTTGTAGTTTATTTCACATATGATGCCATCTCTCTTGATGCAGCTGCACAGCTTGATTTTGTTTGCCCAAGTTTTGCTGGGAGGTCAAAGTCTATTTGTTATAACATCCAAAATGTCTTAAAATCATCTGGAGAAACAGAAACAGCAGTCAGTAACACAAAATGTGCAGAAGATGTTGGAAAAGATGGCAGGTCCGGTGAGAATGTCGTGTCGACCATTTTCCATTTAAGGTTTTAGCCCAGGTCAGATGGAACGGACCGAATGGACGGAAGAGCAGTTAATGTGTTGTGTGTGTTATGAGTAGTAAACACTTAACTAAAGTTGGAACTTTAACACATTCATTTTGATTAAATAATTTTTAGCACGTTAACAAATTTAGCACAATTAATCCAATTTGTAACTTTTTTCACATACAGAAAGTTCCAGCTGGAACCTTTGTATTCAATCGTTTTAGGTACCGCTGTAAATCTGGTGCACCTGTGACATCTGCTAGGAGCGACGGACGAGAAGTGAGGATCAAAACACGATGAGAAAAGACTGTTGTTGTGTTCACATTGTGCTAAATCAGTATTTTTATACCTGCTTCATTCTTAGGAATGCTGGCATGTGGAACACAGCTGGAAACTTCAGCAGTTTTTTTTTTTTTAGGTAAAACCACAGCTCCTTTTAGCAAGAATAAATCAAATGAAATGAAAATTCAGTAAGCTAAGGAGCAGAAGCGTTAGGGGAACAGGAAGTGACACGTCTGCTTTCCGGTGAACTTGAGCACGACAGAAGAATGACAAAAGCAAAAAGGATTTAGAGTTCAAAAACTTTTCAATTCATTACGTTTTCTTTCGGGATCACATATCTAATTTTTATGCTTTTAGGTCAAGGAAGGAATCTAAAACTTCATTGTCTACTGAATTTACAAAAGCCTACAGAGGAACCGTAACTGGATCTGTCTGGACCTGCCAACAATTTCTGAAACTTAAATCTATATTCTGATTGAAATTTCATATATTTTGCAGCAACCGCAGTTACAGGAAAAACATATTTATATGGAAATAAGTCGCATTCTCTAATCAGCCTGACGTTTATGTAACTGGGTTGGCTGGCAGAACAGTTTATACGTTCACATGATGTCACGGCTGTCGGCCGTTCACGCATCAATGTTTCAGCAGCGCTTCTGTTCCAGTTCTGCATGTGAAAAAGTCTAATTTGTTTGGCATCAATCCCAAGCAAACGACTGGAATCTGGAGCCTGTGAAGAATCCATGGAAGTGTTTTTATTGTGACGATGGGAGGAAAAGACAAACCTCAACCCACAGGCTGAGTTTAAAACTGGGAGCGGAGGATTATGTTCAGCACATGTCAGATTTTGACTTCATGTTATATTTTAATTTAAATCATAGATGACTGGACGTTTAATAAATTAAATTAAATTAGAAGGAGCTGGCTCCAGCAGAGCTCTCACAGCATCATAACATAACATGTTTGCTGTCATTCCAACTTGCTGAATCCATAACTCCTCTGTATAAAATTACTACAATTTTCCCAAAACGCTGCACACATAGCCGCTGCCAAGTAGGCGGGGCTTGTTGCTCCAATGCACGAATGAGACTCAGATGTCTCCTCTGATTGGCTGATAGATGATGAGCCTGAAAACACCTTTATGTGGCAGAACATAATGGATGGATGGATGGATGATGGATGGATGGAGTTTCCCAGTTTGTACAATGACACTGAAATGACTCTCCCCCCTCTGACCAGTGGGTGGAGGTTCTGGGTGGAGTTGCATACAGCCTCACCATCTTTCTGGTTCTGCATTTTAACAACATAAAGTCTTAATTTTAAACTTTCCCACCTCTACCTGCCACACAACTAACACTTTTGTTTTTGTCTTCCGTAGCAATGAAAATGAATCATTCTGGCCACAGTTGCCCAGTTGCAGTGATTCTCTGTTGGCCTTTATTTCATTTTTGCTTCACATTCATCCAGGAAGAAAAGGAAACTGACAAAAACTCACAGATTTATTTGCATCTCTCATTACTCCACAGTAGAAGGACATTTATATGGAAATAAATAGCATCCAATAATCAGCCTGACACTTATGGAACTGGTTTGGCTGCGGTATCAAATAATACTTATAATTTATCTACATCATCAGTCACTCGTGTATTCATTTCTCAGCTGCTGCTCTGCTCCATGTTTGCATAAAGCAGGCCTTATTCGTCTGGAATAATTCCCAAGGTGGGAAACAAAAAGTGACTTTTAATGAAATCTGTGCTCTATAGAAAATTCACGGCTGTTTCTTTCTTACAATCAATAACAAAAAAAGAAGCAGTTGCTGATCCTAAAGGGAATCATAAGAATGAGAACATTCAGTTTTTATGGACAAGTTTCAGTTTGGAGGTTATTTAGTTTGTGATGTTTTGATTTTAGTTTTGTCTTCATACACCAAATAAAAACACTTTTTTTTCTCCTTGTCTGAAGTTAAATCAGATCAAGCTTCTTTTGCTATAGTAGAATTACCAAAATAATTTCATTTCACTAAATGCCAGAGGACTTGGAACTTTGTTTTTATATATATATATTTTGTTTAGAATGTGACTCTTTTTGAATGAACTACTGAAGAGAATTGCAGCAGCGTTGCTTTGCACCAACAAGGTTCTGGTCAGTGTGTTTGTTCCGACTGGAGCTGCTGTTCATGTAATTTGTGTCTCTCTACACTCTGCACAGTAAAACCTCACTGCAATAAGTTTGGAATGTATTTCACAGAAGCAAACTTCTGCTTCGGATCCCAATGCTGCTGTACAGCCATAACCCATCGGGTTTGTTTTCCACAGTATTCCCACTTTCAAAAAAATAAAAAAATACAAGTAGTTCTTGTGTAACTTCCTAGAAGTTCCTCCAAACTCTAAGGAATACATAATTCTAACATTCCTGTAAATTAAACCAATCCAACATTTCAAACAGCACTGTGGCATACTCAGCAGCAGCAGAGTCTCAATTCTTTCAAGCTTTAAAATATGTTAGAGACAGGAAGAGTCTCTCTGCGTGGGTGTGTGTGTGTGTGTGTGTGGGGGGGGGTGCGTGCGTGTGTAACACAAACACGGTGTGTGGCTTTGCTTCAGTATTTCAGCGTGCATCAACAGAAATGCGGCAACATGTTCTGTTATTAAATAATTAACCTCAACTGACCCCTGATAGTGTGAGAGGTGAGAGGTCACAGGGTCATGATCACAGGGTCTGAAAGTCAGCAAAAACACAAGATTGGTCACAGAAAGTGTAACCGAGTCGTTGTTTTGCAAGTGACTCGTAAAGCCTCAAGTCGAGTTAAAATCCTAAACTTTTCATTTAATCTAAAACAGGTTATTTGCCAAATATGTCCTTTAGAGTTATAGTCAGTTTGAGAGTTTTTTTAGGATTTTATATTCAGTTTTGCTATCTAAAGTAAGTCAGATTATGTCTCCTCTCATGTTTTCCAAACTAAATTGCATTTTGTTTTGATCACCTCGTAATCTGCAAATAAATTCAGTTACACATCATTTCCTCTGTTGTGTTAGATCAGGGGATTATCAATACATTATAAAAACTGGTTTAAAATTGTATATTTTTAATGTCACAATGGATTATAATGAGGATAGTGAAGGTAAATAAACAAAAGCTGCCACACTAAAGCATGTGATTGAAACTCATTGGTCAGCAGTTCGTCCTCAAGCCGAAGGTCATCGACTTTTATGTAGAAAAATAATAAAATACAGAACCAAGGCAAACAATGCCAGGCAGCATTAGCATAGCAAAGCAAGTCTAAAATGACAAGGCAGTGATTTTAAAAAAAAACTTAAACAATATAACAATATTTCTTTTTTTTTTTATCAAGGTCAGTCCTCTTGTCTGAGTCTGCAGAAGGTCGTCAGTCTGAACCACAGCAGAGCAGAGAAACATCAGATTTCTACTGACTCTGAGGCTCAGAGCTCCTGCATTCGTCACTAAGACGAACCTTGTAGACAAAACAGGACACAAAGTGTCACAAAGTCTGCAAACTTTGTTTGGAACATGGGCCAAATCAAGATTAAACAAATAAAACATTTTTTAAAAAACTGAAATCCCAAAATGTTTTATTGAGAATCTTTTGTCATCAATAAGAAAATGTTGCATGTAAACAAAGAAAACAGTCAGATCTTCCTGTATGAAAGGAATGTGCAAATCATTCCAGATCCAGATCCAGAACTTCACAAGTTTTCCTTATTGAAACATTTATTTATTTTAGGCTCTGCTGAAAAAAACAGAAAAAAAATTTAGTCTGTTCATGGTAAAAAAAAAGGTGATTTAGGTAATTTTTTACTTAGTAATGAAGGTGCATCAGAGTCTGCTTTAATACAGACATCAGATGTGGTCCTGTCTGCTTGGTTATTAAAAGATGAATACTTTGAGTTGTGTCTGACATTTCTGTGAGAGGATTTTAATTTGTGGTTTATAGTTTTGTCCCAATTTTTTTTTTTTAAAAAAAGGTGATAAATTTGTAACATTCAGGGGTCGCACAAAATCAATCCAGAGCCCATAAATGGCCCTGGGCCACATTTTGGACCCCTTTTGTTTTAGAGTGACTTGCTGCAGTTTAGCAAGATACCAGAGAGAGCTGAAAATGGGAGTGATGAATATAATCAACACATAAAAAAGACAAACAAAAAAAAATTTTTGGTTCAAGATTTCTTGAGTTGTCTTAATAAGAATTCTTTGACCCTTCGTGAATTTTAATTTTCCTTCTGATGGTTAATATCGTTTTGACTCATATCAGCACTAATGTGCAGTAAGTAGGAGGAACAGAAAGCCGTCAGTCGTGGCCTTTATCTTTCACTGTTAAATGCTGAAGGAAGCCGAATGAAAACTGTCATCAAGGTTTCCATTATTCCTCTGTTATGGCTATAATAATTATACGCTGAACTTTATATCATACTTCAGAAGAACTGTGGGGACAGACATCTGAAGAAATATTAGTGGTTGGCAGCAGAATATAGAGCTGAGAGTAAAACACGTCACACAGAGATCTCTATGGGTTACAGTTTGTTCAGAAGTGGAGGCTTTACTTCATGGCTTTATTGGCTGTTGGTGCTAAACTGATTTTATATGCAAATTACTTCCTGTGCATTTCATATTTTTCTCCTCAATATGTAGCAATGCAAATCAAACCACATAAATACATCTTATGAAATCATATGTATTTTATTGAAAATTGACTACGTAGAATAAAAACAAACAGGTTTAGGGCCACCAGCATTAATTGTAATAAGAAAGTAAGAGAATATAAAATAATAAATGAAAGTTTTTGCTTGAGCTGCAGTGTTGACTTTACGTGCTTTGTTCATTCTGTAAACAGATTCAATATTTAAATAAGCTGTATTGCATCACATGATCATTGTATAAACATTCGTTGTGTTTCCATCCAAATGTCATGCGATTTTTACAATGTCACAAAAAAAGAGAAAGAGAATTAGACATGTTTCCATCTACTGGATTAGAACGAATCAACCAGACAGAAATTATTTCAGGGTTTTGTGTCTCTGGTAAGGTACAGACCCACCAGAGGATGGAAAGTTTGCTATGTCAGAACTTATTTGGCATTAACTTTTTCAGAAAAACCAGAAACTGAAGCAAGTTTAATATCTTTTGTGCAAAATAGAGGAAGTTATTTTGAATTTTCGTCACTTCCTGAACTATCTGGCCCAAAACAAAATGTTGCTTTTGTTCATTAGAACCAGATGCCTCCTCTTCATCGCTCTGTACTCAGTCCTCCCTTCGCAACCTTTGCTGTTTTCATTTTGACTTACTCTCACTACGTCACAAGATGGCGCCGGCGTTTGACCCAGATACTACGAACGAAAACAGCGACAGTGAAGAATATTTCTGTCTGTAGGTTGATGACCCTCGTTGCCCTTAATAGATTAATGTACAGCAACTGTTGCTAATTTACAGCAGCAAACACTCAAAAGGCCTGTGATGCGATAGAGGCAGCTGGTTATTATGATCAGGTGTTTAATTAGCAGCACCACCTGCTACATCCCACCACTTTTCATTGGAAACTTTTCCATATTGACTGTATTTTATAGTAGCGTAGTGGTAGGGTACCGGTTTTGGAAAGCAGCAGGAAGAATCAGCAGTTCTCTGATTAAAGAGAGTTTTGCTGTGAAAGCATGTTGGAACCACGACCTAGATATTTATTAATTAAATCTTCTCTCGGAGGAAAACTTTTTCTCTGCTCTTCACAAACCAGCAGCATTACTGAGCAGCCTGAAACCAGCTAAGAAGCACCTGTGTTATAAATCACAGATGAAAATAGATTGAAGTTGATCAGTGTGCATTAACAAATCTGAAATGGTTCCTCATAGAAAGTGTCTGTTAAAACCGACACATAGTCATAGCTGACTTCATTCGTAATATTGAAAATCAATATTTCAATTACAAATAAAACGGAAACCTAAACATGTTTCAGGTTTTTCTGCTGCGTTCCGTCTTCTTTGTGACACTTTGCACCTAAATCGCAATCCTGACAATAAGAAAGACGGTTTTATTTATCACATGGTCCATCGCTGACCTTCTCACCGTTGCACCATGGCTGCCGTTATTCGATTGACCTGGACATGTCACCATGCAATTTGTTCTCAGCAGCTATCGATCGGACAGGAGGCTGCTGGAGGCCAGCTGGGAGGGCAGCTGACGGAGTCCAGGCCTGATGACTTGCTGTCGATTCCCACAAAAGTGCTGCAAATGCAAACCAGTGTTATGTGGTCGGTGTCTGTGATGAGATCTGTTACTGTTTGAATCAAACGAATCGTCATTCAAAGAGCCGTTCAAATGATCCACTTTTCATGGATCAAGCACTTTTATCTGTGATATAGTTTCAGTTAAATAGCTGCAATACGTTCTTACAGAAAATATTTTGTAATAGAAAATTTCAAAATGCAAACGTCAAATACTCATGTAGTTTTGTTTGATGTGTTATGTGTATTAATAATATCTTAGTGCTATTTGTGATATTGAAACAAAGATTAAAGTGAAATGTAAGAAAAGGTGGAGGGAAAAATGGACTCTAGTTCCTTTGGCAGAAACAGAAATGCTTTTCTGCACAATTACATAACAACAAAGACAACATAATAACTGGAAACAACACTTATTCATTAACATCAACTAAAGAGAAACAAGCAAGAAACCAAAAAGAATGGAGCAAAACATGGCCGTCCTCATCCTCTCTGGTAGCACAGCATCGCCATGACACCAGATGAAAACAAACGGTGAAGTGTGTGTGCTCATACGTCCAGCTCTTTCTCGTATTTTACTTAATCACCAATTAAACAAATATTATTTTTAATTAGCTATAATAATAAGAACTACTGCAGGCTGTGCAGAGCATCATCAGTAAGCAAAGTTGTAACTGAGGCTCAAGTTCTGTTGTTTAAAAAGCCGTTCAAAAGAATCAGAGTGAAGTCTGTGATGTTGATGAACGTTACATTACTAGTGTCTGCTGTCAACCAAGAAGGAGGCGGCTAATTTCACTGCATTTAATGGAAGCATCTAGGATCTAGCTCTAGGATAAAGTTAGGAAAAAACCTTAAAGAATCAGATTTAATTATGCTTCCTTTTGTAGCTGCTATCTAACAGATTCTGAAGAATGTTATTAAACCTAGGGTTAGTAGTACAGAGCCAATCAGCAAACAGAAGATAAACTGTGAATGATTTTTTTGTGCTGTTTTACAGTGTACCTGTAGTTTTGTCGACGCCGGAGGAGGAAGTGAAGGCAGCCGTTCAGTCCATGTAGGCTACGGTTCCAGATATTGAGCAATTAAAATTGGCACACGAGGAAATGTTTAGGATGTTTGATTAAATTCAAATCCAAGCACATATGGATTCCCTATGGTTGCTGGTGCGTCTACTTCCTGTTCATACTCTGAGCTTCCTGTTCCCCTTCATGTATGTCTCCGAGACGTCGGGTGTGGATGTTCACTACGTCCGTGTGTGTTGCTGGCAAATTGGCTTGTAGCTCATGTTCACAGCCGGCACCTGCCACTGTGAAGCCTGTTTGTTAGAGGCCAGGCGGTGCAGAGGACACACACTGAGACGGATTCCTACATTTACATGCCCCCCCTCAGCACATGCAGTGTCATAAACAGCGGCCCCCCTTTCTTCTGTCTGATTCTGTTTATCGTGACTCCTCTGCCCCTCCTCACCTTCGTGTTGCTCCCTCTTTCCCTCCTGGATTTCTCTCTGTATGGCAGGCGTTACGTTTTGGCCAGCGCTGTAGACCGAACATAAAGCCACACAGCTGCAGAGTTCACAAGTTCAGCCCGCCGGTCCATGGGCTTCATGGGTATTCAGCCAGCCTCCATGTCATGCTGCCGTGTTTTGGAGTCCCGCAGAGTGAAGAGTTGGCTGTGTTCTTTTCCCAGCCATGCTAATGATGCGACCAACTGTGAATGAAAAAGAAGCTTTTCCCCCAGTCTAACTGCTTCCTTGGTGGCCAATTGTGCTGAATTATACTGAACTGCAGGCTCCGGGTGAATTTGACAAGATGCTCCTCGGTGTGTCGTTCACCAGCTCCTGGGATTAAAAGAAACATGGCAACTGGGCATTAAAGACACACAAACAAATCATTGCTGAATTTTAATTATGGGAGAATTTATGCAGTGTCAGTTTCTGAACTGTTTTCCACTTCTGTTCAACTTTGAATGTTTTGTAACTAACAACCTGTTGAGAACAAAAGATATATATATATATATATATATATATATATATATATATATATATATATATATATATATATATATATATATATATATATATATATATATATATATATATATAATTTCTTTAGTTTTATTTTTTACCTTGGATGAGCATGACATGTTTTGTGTAGGCAAAGTGACACCAAAGAACTAGATGTTCCTTTAGAAGCCTAATTAAAATTCATTCACTTAATAAAATTATTGATTAAAAGTTGACATAATAAGAAACATCAATGGAATATTTTTTCAAATCAAATTAGTTGCAGGGTCTATGATTTCTAGTCTAAAATTATATATCAACAAACTATGCAACATTTTCATTTAAAAAATTTTTTTTGCTGCTAAATTATTCAGTGGATGTAACTTGTGCATCAGGTTTATGGGTGTACCAGAAACGTGCAAACACAAAGGTTCCAGCTTGAATATATGTCTGTAAAAAACCCCCAAAAAACCCATTAATTGTGATGTACATTACGATCCCTCTCTCACTGGCTGATTCAGCTGATATCGTTTTTAAAATCTACAATCAGACCTAAAAGAAGCCAGAAAGCAAAATGTCTGCTCTGACTCGTGGTATTCCACTCTTTGGCCCGACTCATATTTATCCAAATTGGTCTTGTTTCCTGATTCTGAAAACAAGCCTGATTATTGCAGTGGAAGTTAACGACACAGTAAATTTGAAGGAGAAAAATGCATGTAGTTCATCATCTCTGCTAATGTGGCTGATGCATAATTCAGGAGTGTGTATGATGACAGACCATCCTTCACTTTCCCCACTTTCACTGATGTATGTTGTTTTCCTTTGGAAGCAAATTGTCAGCCGCTTCTATCTTCCTCCTCTTCTTCTTCTGTCAATCATCCTCTTCTTACCCCCCACCCCCAGTTTAGCTTTGTCAAATGTCAGTGAGCAGAAAGCAGGCCATGGGCTATTAGTGGCATTCAGTGCTGTCAGGAGGAACACACACTCACACACAAAACACACACACACATGCACACACACACACACACACACACACACACAC
This sequence comes from Xiphophorus maculatus, assembly GCF_002775205.1. Taxonomy (NCBI): domain Eukaryota; kingdom Metazoa; phylum Chordata; class Actinopteri; order Cyprinodontiformes; family Poeciliidae; genus Xiphophorus; species Xiphophorus maculatus. Next base: position 29,608,699 of record NC_036465.1, on the reverse strand, counting down.
ACACACACACGCACACACACACACACACACACACACACACACACATTTCAGTCATACTTCTGAACCTTGTGGACAAATGTCGTGACATATAAGCGGGGAGTAAGACTTTTTTTTTGTTGTTTTTTTAATGGATGCTGACAGTGTAATCTAGTTTGTCTCAGTTCATAGAAAGTGCTCACACACAAACATGAACACACACATTCATGGAGAACTCTGGTCGTCAAGCCAAATGTCACAAAATCAGGTGAACATTTTCAAAAAGCTTGATATATAGTTAAGTTATGATCTACATTAACAATCTCAATGGTTCAGGAAGAGACGACAGAAAAAATAGTTGTCAGTTGTGGTGTTGGGGAGCAAAGCAACCAGCATCAGTCAGAACCAGAAGACCTGAGCGGGTTGATACGACAAAAGGTCTTTAAAGGGGAAGTATTATATGTTTTCCAGGCACATAGTGCCATTTTATAGCACAATCAAGTTACTATGCTAACTTCAGTTGTTATAAAATGCAATACATATCAAATATGACCTGATTTGGCATCTTGAAATTGGGCCTCTCTCTTTTTAAAAACTCCTGCTCTTTCTGAAACTCCACCTTCAGAAAGTCATCTCAACATGGCTCCTCTGTTAACCCGTTAGCCACATTTAGCTCCTATAATGAGCTCAGCAGAAGTACAGCTCCATCAGGTGTTTGTTAATTACTGCTGGCTAGTCTGAAGGAGCAGAGTGAGGGAGTCTCAGGGAAGGAGTGCACAGCTGAATGGTTGCCGCGGGACATTAAAGGATTTCTCAAACATGCATGCAAGGATCAAAGCAACAATCATTGCATGTTTTTGATGAGGGGATAACCTCATAACATGATGTAAACATCAAAAAAGTTGCTCTCAAATCATAGTCAGCATACTGAGTGGCCACCACAAAACTTTAATCTCTGTCCCAATAAAAGGTGCCTGGTAGAAACTCACTCTGTTCCACCAGTTCTATTTTTTTAACCAATGAGATGCATGTAAACTTCTTAATTTGATGAAAGTAGAAGTAGTCTTGCTCATCCTAACAGATAACATTTAATATCATTTAAATTCACGTTAAAGAGATCTTATGTCTTTCTATGTGTTGTGTCTAATCGCCTGAATTTAACTGTAAGTAAATTAAAAAAGCAAATCTAAACAGGGGTTGTGTACTTTTGTGTGACACTGTATGTATGTAGTATTTTGGGACTGGCCACCACAGAACAGACACAACCTTCCCCAATAAGAACCGGTTGGTGTATCCTTCAATTTTTATCTTTTCTCAGAGTAAATCCTGACAGAGCCACATAGGCATACTCTGGCTTATGTTTGTCATAATCTCTGTTTCCTGTTACTTTCCTCTCTCTCTGTCCAGACCTCAAGTGTTCCAGGCAAGCATGAGCCGAGTCTCAGAAAATGAAAAAGCCTCTGGCGTGTAAACCTTCTCTTCCTGTTCGAACATTCCTTCCTGGTTGCCTTTTCCATCAACCATTCTGACTGTTTAACCTCTTCTGGGTCATGGTTTCCATTTTGGGTGGAGAACATACTAATGACGTTACAATGTTCATGTTAGTCAGAGTTTAAGTAGCTGTGGCAGCGCTAGGCTACACTTTGCTTCATCCAGACGGTCTGAGCTCTCGGATATTCAGAAACAATTGCTTCCTTGAAGCGTGGACCACAAGGTTTTTAATGTTACCCAGTTGCTAACGTTTGGCTGTGATGTACTGTATGTAATGTGATGTAAGAAAATGAACATCACAACTTCTCCTTCTGTTTGTTGATTGGCATGGATGAAATTCCACCAGAAAAATCAAGCTCACTGGGAGAAATCCCACTGAAGCGAGATGAGAATCGAGCCGAGTCTCGTAGGAAAGCCCAGGCTGTTCACCACAGAGACGAAGGCAGCTGTTGACCTCTGATGGTTCTGACCTCATCACATCGTTCTTCTAAGGCTTCCCACTGTTTGAAAGTGTCTTCATTCAGAGGCCTTTATGTTTTAATCAGCAGAGGAGCATGTTCTTATTGAGGCATATAAACCAGTGAATTATCTCAGCAAAGTAAAAGCTTGAACCTCATTTACTTCCCTCAGTCGGCTCCTACATGTCCTTATTTTCTCCCGTCTAACAGCAGCCCTCTGTGGCTCCTGCTGTATTATTCAGAGTGCCAGTCATCCTTATGCCTCTCTCTCTTCAGAGTGACATGTCTTTTAACAGGGGGCCTTATTAGGCAGCTCAGGGATGGATTCCCGTCCTGCATGATTATGTACTTTTCTTCCACGCTGGAATGCATCTGCAAATCCTTGCCTTCTTCTTCTTTTTTTTTTCAGTTGATCCCCCTCACTCACCCGACTCTCTTCCTTCTGGCTTTCTCATTTGTCCTTTCCTCTCTCTGACCCTCTGTGCTTTTCGCCTTTATCCTTAGTCCATTTCCCTCTTCCTTATGTCATACGTGTTCTTGGGTTTTCTGCTGCTTTTGCTTCATGTTTTTCTGTCTGTCTTTGCCCTCGGCCAATGTATGTTGACATCAAACTGTCAGAGAAATTCTGGGCCAGACTTTTGACATAAAGCACGAATAAAGACACAAAATGATTATTATCTGTCTATTTCTTCCAAATGAAGCTGGAGTACATGCATGATGCATTGTTAGTTTTTTGATTCACCAACACGGCTAACAGAAACTGCACAAATTCATCAGGAATATTAATGTCAGTAATTAGTGTGTTGTTTTTATTATTTTTATTTTAAATCAGTAATTTTTTCGCGTTGACAGTTTATGCAACAAGCAATTGAAAAAATTATAAAAATAATAATAATTATAGTTTTAATTTTTATCTTTAATTTCTAGGAGAGCTATGTTATTAACGGACATTATGTTGTGTGTGGACATAGAAAAGATAACACTTACTGTCCAAATATAAAACAAAATAGATTTTATAACATTTGAAACCTCTTCTTAACTGTTTAGCAGAAATTTACTGCTATTGTTTTTAAGTTTCGATCGCCTCCCTTTTTAAATTTTTAAAATTTATTTTATTATTTTTCTTTTCACGCATTTGTGGACAATGTATTTCATCATCATGGTTATTTTAAATGACATTATTAATTTTTTGTACCATCTTTATATTTTGTGTAAATGTTATTTATTTGTCCTCAGTTTAGTTTTGCGTGTGTGTGTCTGTGGGTTTAAATTTGATTACTACGCCTGGTTTTGTGCCATATCTATCAGTACATTTCTAATAATCAATAAAATGACATTTGAAAGACAAAAGGTAACTAGAAATTGTGCCCCGCCCTCTCAGATGAACCTCTCATTGTTGACCAATGGACCCCGGGTTGGTTCATTGGTCAACATGGTTCTACATCCTGGACACGTTTCTGATTTCCATGTTTCCATCTGGCTGAAAAAACGGCTTTTCGAAGTTGAGCAGTTTGGGCTGTTACCAATAAACACACCCAATAAAGCCTGGCCAATCCCACAACAGCTTCCCATGCAGAGGAGGGCAGGAAGCTCAACATGAGGCTGAGAACAAGATGACGTGATTTTCATCATTGAAGTGCGACAGTGAGAACTGACTTCAGTAGTTTGTCTTGACCACGCAGAACCATTAATCCAAATACCTTCTGAAGAAAAGCTTGAAGGTCAGATGAAACAACTGGACTCTTTGGTTGCCTTCCACATGTTGTCTGTGATGCAGTTGTCTACTTTTCATTCCAGTAATGCAGCCGTTTCTCTGTTGTTCACTGCTCTTCCCAGTAAATATGATGATTACAGGTTTAGACTGCTGACATAAGCTGCACATTAACTATAGAGCGCTTGTTGAAAGAGTAAAGTAGGCACTCATCATTTCATATTCATCAGTTCCTTTGTCCGTAATGATTAAGAAGGAATTTAGCAGATGAACAATGTCAGCACCGGCCACAGCAGCTTCTGAATCACATGTTCATGTCAACCAACCTGGCAACTAAAGCAGAACTGCTTATGTTTTAATCATTCAACTTAAATCTCAGACCTGTTTCATTAATAAATGTATATAATTTGCTAATTGCGTTTCACTGTTTCCTCTCTCTGTTTTCCAACTGTAAAAAAAGGACGTTTCACTGGGCTCTCCAGAGACGTTTCTTCCTTAGACAGTCTGCCTGAAGAAATGTTGGCAAAATAATAACGACACGGTTGGATGGACTGGCCTGCAAGTTCATAGGTTTCATCACATTTTTGTATTCTTATTGTCTGACACAGTTGCTAAATCGCCAAACGTTGTGGATACTTAAATAAAGAGACTGAAACAAAAAAATAGCTATTATTTATTTATGCTCCCTGTTTGCATCAACTCGTCTCCAGATTCTCTTGTTGTCTCCATGATACTCGCTCCATGTTGTAAGTACAGTGTGAACTCTACTGACTGATAGTGAGAGAATAAATAATACTTTGTATCTGCCTTAAGAAAAAAGTCACATGCTGCATACAGAACACTGTAGTGAATCACAGGTGAGTCAGCAGGTGAAGTTTCTAACAGACACATTACAGCAGAGTATGAAATTAGCTAGGTGTCACATTTGGGTTTTCATAATAACAGATAGTCATATTACAGTCATATTACTTCATTTTGTTTAATTATTTATATTTTAGGTGAAGCAGGAAATGTGAATGAGTTCTGAGTGAAGTTTCTGTGGTTCCTGTAAAAAAAAGGACAAACACCCTGAGTTATTTAACTTTATCCTTCCCTTTGTTTTATGTGTAATTAAACAGTTGCATCAACTCCTCTTGTATAGCTGTTGCATCATTTAGCTTTACTTTGACCCTTTTTTCTGTTTGGAATGTTGAGATATAATCTGTTTTCTGTTAATTATCTGTGCGACCTTAAGGGATTATGCTTGCACTAATTAATAGCTACATGTTAGAATAATTAAAAAGATGTTTAAAGCAGGAGCATTACCACGTCAAAAATGTATTCCATAGAAAAATTATATATATATATGTATATACAATTAAATATTAGGTATATTATTATTTTTCTGTGTAAAGCATCTTTAAGTGTCCTAAAAAGTGGTGTATGAATTTTATGTATTATTTATTACTATTATGTATAAAACAGGGAGACAATGTGTGAAAATAATAATATGGGAACGGAGGGAAGAGGGATAAGATAAGTTTCCAGCCAAAACAGGAGACTTGACAGGTATGCAATTAAATCTGCTTGAAAATAGGAAAATATACTGAAATACTGCAAAATGTAGTTTTATGGGTAGGTGGGAGTATATGCCATGGAAGACTTAATGTTTATCACATTAGACCAAAAGGAACACACTTAGTTTATCTGATCTGGGCACATTAAACTTGCAGGCCTTAAAACACAGTTCTGCTTGGTTATAATAACGTCTGCTTATGTGTGTGTGTGTGTGTGTGTGTGTGTGTGTGTGTGTGTGTGTGTGTGTGAGGCTTTTAGTGTAAAATGTTCTGACTGATTACAAAACTACAAAAGCACTTTCTTACTAGAATCCATTAACTGTCATTTGAAAATAAAATAACCCCACAATTTGTACCGGACACAGATGAATGCATAAAGAGATTTTTTTTTTTTATCCTTTAAATGTGTACTTTCCATTTATAAATCTAATATTAAACCAAAATCATGTCATTTTAATGATTACACAGATAGAAGTACACACACACTAGTGTGTATTTCTAGAATGATGATGGTGTCAAATAATGTAGTTTTTTTCCTGTTCCTTCTGCACTGCAAAAACTGAAATCTTAATAGGATTAAATATCTTAAATTAAGGAGATTTATGTTTGTTTTCTTTCTGACAAGATAAGTTCTCTTACCAAGAGGTTTTTATGTTACTGTTTTCCTTATTTTAAGTGTTTTTGTACTCTATCTATCTATCTATCTATCTATCTATCTATCTATCTATCTATCTATCTATCTATCTATCTATCTATCTATCTATCTATCTATCTATCTATCTATCTATCTATCTATCTATCTATCTATCTATCTATCTATCTATCTATCTATCTATCTATCTATCTATCTATCTATCTATCTATCTATCTATCTATATATCTATCTATCTATCTATATATCTATCTATCTATCTATCTATCCATCCATCCATCCATCCATCCATCCATCCATCCATCCATCCATCCATCCATCCATCCATCCATCCATCCATCCATCCATCCATCCATCCATCCATCCATCCATCCATCCTATCTATCTATCTATCTATCTATCTATCTATCTATCTATCTATCTATCTATCTATCTATCTATCTATCTATCTATCTATCTATCTATCTATCTATCTATCTATCTATCTATCTATCTATCTATCTATCTATCTATCTATCTATCTATCTATCTATCTATCTATCTATCTATCTATCTATCTATCTATCTATCTATCTATCTATCTATCTATCTATCTATCTATCTATCTATCTAGAGGGAGAGATATATATGTGTTTGCATGTTGCTGGTGCGAAGGTTTGCTCATGTCTCCTGTCTGACTGACAGTGGTTCAGCCAGATGTAGCAGATGTAAAAACTGACTGACGTTTGGTCCCTGTTTCTGTTTCTCCTTCTTAATTGCTGCAAACTCTTGATTATGTGACTGGAAGGGTCTGTAACCCACAGGGGGCGCTGGGTCTAACCATATCAAGCTTTTCCAAAGTCAATAATTACATAGAACAGATCTGGTGTCACCAGTCTAGCGGGACGTGGGCCACAGAGCTCATGGGAAGAGGACTGGCCGGGGGCGGAGCGGCTGGGTGGGGCTTGGAACCTGCTGGTAAATAATTTTCACCCTCAGTGGCAAGTATTTTAAAAACGCCTTAAAAGGTAAGCTGGGCTCTGATATGTGTGAAGTTCATTTTCATCATTTCAGAAGCAAAGACATTAAAACATAAACCTAAAAAATGTTTTCTTACATTGTTGCCGACCTGTCACAGTGTATGATGAACGATGGACCAAAATGGGGTTTATTCAGAACACACCTCTGTATCACACTCTGGACTTCTCAGCTCTTGGCATTGTTTTGTGGATCAAAGGGATTATTTGCCCAAGAAAACAGGCCCACAGAGAAGATGGAGTACACTTAATCTGTTTATTTCATTTTGTCACAGTTTACCACTCCTTCCACATATCCCACAATCCCCCTCATACCTCCTTTTCATAATCCCCTCCAAGGTAACTGTCAGTCACTTTCTCCATCTATCCCCTCTGCTTGCTGTCTAAATCTTAATCTTCTCTCTCTCCCTCAGCTATTCTGCTGTCATTGAAACAGAAAAACAAAACATTTTACTTTGTCTGAGAAGTTCTGTTAAATGCATTCTATATTTCCCTCTTTTTATTACCTCTTACTTCTTTTCTCCCTCCATTGGGGAAAACAAAGAAACTGCTAATTGGGGAATTTTTCAATCTTACCTGAAGTTAACTTCCTCCTACAAACATCCAGATCCATATTCAAGCTTGTCCTCCTCCCTGCTTTGCTCTCATTCCTCTAAAGACACCAGTATGATAATGACCTGTAGTTTTCAGACTTGGTCATCGCAGAAGTGAAACAGCTCTGCTTAGAGTCACTGACGATATTCTTTCTCTGAGCCTCAGATAACAGATTTGTGTCTGTTCTGGTTTTGTTAGATCTCAGTGCTGCTTATCAAACAGTTGAGCACAATATTGTTGAACATGTTGGGAACAGCACTAGAGTTAAACCTCATGTGAGCGATGAATCTTCTTCACACTCCAGGACTACTTGTGGCGTACCACAGGGCTTCGTGTTGGGCCAATTCTCCTTACTATACATTTTGTGGTGTATTTTGTCAGTCTGAAACATGCTGATGTGGAGACGCTTCAGGAACAAAGGCTCTGCAAACCGAACTTCAGTTGAACAGTGCGGGTTTTATTTGGGGGCGTTTCCCCACAGCATGCATCACTCTGAGGTATCATTACCTGCATGCTTTCCATATCAGCTTTTCTTCTGCACCTCTTACTGCCTTTCTCCTCATGCGCTGGAATCCGTTTGGTCAGACTCGGTGTCTCCAATCTTTACCCAGAATGTCTTTCAAACACACAAAAGTCCTGCTGTGTGGTCACACACTGCATATCTCCCTCCTTCAGAACCAAGAAGAGAAGTCCTGAAAATGGAATAACCTACTGAAACACGGTCAATATGCAGCTTCTAACATGTACCGAGCCATTTCTGGTTCTGCTGGAGGTTGCTTCCTGTTAAAGGGGAATTTTTCCTCTCCACTGTTGCTGCGAGGGAATGCTGCAAAATCAATAGTCTATTGTCACTATAGGCTCATCCAGCACAGAATGCTGCAAGTCAATGACTTGATGCGATCTGCTGGGATTCCTTAGACAGAACTATTTCACTAATTTAAACAACAAACAGAACTTGACTGCATTATTTGATAACTTTGATGAATTTGGAATGTATGTACTTGACTTGGAATAGTCTTTCACCTGAATAGACTTTTTTTTTGCCTTTACACATTGTGAGTTGGCGCCACATGCAGTTAATAAATTGAATTGAACTGAGCATCTATAACTGTCTTGTTCCTCCACTCATTCAATTTTCATTATTTTCAATTGTTTTTTATACGCCTGTGGTGTGGTTTTACATAACCCTTTCTTTTCCTGCTGTTCAAACCCAATCCATGCCTTCATAACTTGTGGATACAGCCGCTGCTCTAACATGCTTATTGGAGATTAGCCAAAGCCCTTAATAAACTGTGGTATATCCATGCTGCTTTCCTGCTCATTACATCACCCTGATGCTTAAGAAATTGGCTTCCAGCCCTAAAATTCATCTGATTTAAATTCTGTCTCATGTTCAACTTCACAAAGCCTTTTTTTCCAGGGTTTTGTAGAAGGGATAACACTCAGACAACAGTAATCCAAGAAAAGGCTATTTTCATAGAGTTATTACAGAATATGTTTCAAGGTATTTCAATACTCATTGGGAATTATATATTGCCCTCTTTAAGGTTTTAAAAGACATTTAGAAAATATGTGGGTTTTGTGTTTACATGTGCAAGGAATGTTGGGAATCAAAGTACAAAAAGTATTCTGCAATGGGTAAAGGGGGTAGCGTAACATAATATCAACATTTATAACACAAATATAGTATTTACCTTAATGATATGATTTTGACTGCGACAGACCGGCGACCTGTCCAGGGGGTGACCCCGCCTCTCACCTGGAACGTTAGCTGGAGATACAGCACCTCCTGACCCCAGTAGGGACAAGGTGTTAGAAAATGGCTGGATGTGATTTTGATCCCAAACCTTCTTCAGGTTCCTTGGAAGGCCTCATTCTGTGTGAAACTGTTAGAAATCTGGTTTATTTTCTCCCCTTGTCCTCCCAGCGTGGTCTCCCTTTCCCTACCGTGTGTTGTCATGGTGACAGCTGCTGTGAAGTGGAGCCATGCTTGACAAGAAGCACCTGTTGGCTATCAAAAATCATCAAGCTCCAGCTTGAAAGACTGCTGCCTCCAGCCGCACCTCACCAGTTCATCAGCTCTCTAACAGCAGCTACTAGGATGAAGTTCAGTCAAGTGTGGAAGATCCCCTCATTGTTGTCTCAACAGACCCACAAATCGTCCTCCACAGTCCTATGCCTTGTTTCCACTGGGGGATACGGCGCAGGCCGATGTGGTTTGGTACAGCACAATATTTTATGTTTTCATTGTAGAGGCGGTCCATTCAACCGACTTGTACCAACTGGCGCCTCTCAGTTCCACCTAATTGAACGATGGTTCAATTAGGGTGGAACTACTGGCGACAAACAACTCTGATTGGGAGAAAAACTGTCACAGCTTATGACAAATATAAGACACATTAGTTTGTCATGTCAGTTGTCGCACTGGTATGATGCAACAGTAGGCGTTTGGTTGTCTCCTGAAATAGTGGACCATAAAGCAGCAAACCAAACCACACCGACGTGTCGCTGTAACATTCAGTGGAAACGAGGCATTTGTCTCCCTGGAACACCAAGACCCCAACGCTCATTTAACTACTAGTTACCAGCTGCAATCAATCAATCAATCAATCAATCAATCAATCAATCAATCAATCAATCAATCAATCAATCAATCAATCAATCAATCAATCAATCAATCAAGTTTATTTGCATAGCACATTTCAGCAACAAGGTAGTTCAAAGTGCTTTACATCATAAAATTATAAAACAGACACAATCAACAATTGAAACCTAACATTTTGTCTGATGGCATTATTATACATCATAATGTTTATTGATGTTTCATTTATAATGTTTCAAAAGTCTGGATTTAAAGGAACTCAGTGTTTCAGCTTTTTTGCAGATTTCAGAAAGTTTGTTCCAGATTTGTGGTGCATAGAAGCTGAATGTGAATCAACTGAAATGAATGGACTAGCCCCAGATCTGATTTCAATAGATAAGGTTAGCTTAAGTTGTTCAACATGTTACCTCACTATTGCAGATGTTGACTGACAGAACATCTGTCTTCACAATGCCTTCACCCAAACATGTCATCCTTTTGTTTTCCTGTTTATCTCCCTCATAGGCTGACAAAAACCTTGTTGTCATGTTTATGCATCATAACAACTGCAGGAAAGGTAAAAAAAAAAAATAGAAAAGAAACGATATTTAAATCTGAAACCATCTGCAGTGTTCTGAGTGTTCAGTTGTGTCACCCAGGAGGCCGGCGTTCTACCGCCGCATCCCCAGGTTCACATTAAAACCGTTGAACTGGCTGGTTAACTTTAAAACACGGCAAACACTTGGGAGGCAAAGAACAAGGGCAGGAAAGCGAGCTTTCAGCACAATTTGTCCCTTAGGTTTCACTTCTTCGCTGGTATTCGTCCTGAACTCTTTTG